>NC_046154.1:154992176-155267176 GCF_011064425.1 Rattus rattus | reverse complement strand
CACACAGGCTTTCCAAGCTGATCGGGGACTCAGCTGGAACCCCACACGGTCAAGTGGAAGAGAGAGGCTTGAGCTGGGGCATGGAGATGAAGGGAGACCCCTCAAATAGCTGCAGTAGCCCACGTCAGTGAGTGAGCTGAGGGAGGGCCCGTGGGACTCCAGAGTCCACGGAGGGCTGCAGAGTAGGGACAGCAAGGACACACAGGGCATGAGCGAGTCATCCTACTGCCCTGCCCTTCCTCCGTTCCTTGGCCCCCTACCCAGACCTCCCTTCCTCTGTTCCTTTCCGAGGTTCAGTGCCTTCTACAGCTCTCAAACAGGAGGTTCATGCTCTGCAAGAAACCCAGGCTCCTGGAGCTGTGTCGGTTGTGTGCTTCGTCCTGGGGCACCCCAGGACAGGGACCTCACCCCTCAGCCCTAAGGCTTACTGCCCCAGCGTTCTTGATGGGAACCCTTCACAGAGGGGACTTCATCACCTTTGCAGGCTGAAAGGAAGCCCAGCCATGGACAGCAGGCATAGCTAGACCCAGGCAGGCAACATGGACGTAACCCTCCCCCTCCGCTCAGATGCGCTGGCAGGGTGCATGCTGACCCTCATGCCTGCCTCTGCCACCTCCACGGACCTTTCAGCCTGAGTCCCCTGGCTGTTGCAAGGCAGAGAGAAGTTCTCCTGGGACTCATGTCAACAGGCAATGCCAGACACGGTCTGTGCTCCCTCAAATGTCCTTTCAGGCAGCATGAGGCAGAGTGGGAACCAGGCTCAGCTTCAGACAGCAACAGTATTGGAAATCATGATGCAGGCCCTGTGCGTTGGCTCAGGGAAGCCACAGCCAGACACAGAGACTCAAGATGAAACACGGCCATAAAAGGGCGCACACACACACATTACATATGGACACGTATAAACACACACAAAAAAAAGTGTACAAACCAAGACAGGGATATGTTCAGAGACACACAGGGTGTCGGTGTAACACACAGACACTCGGTTCCAAGAGATGACATCAGCTCTAGAATAGCACGAATGTGGCCCAGGAGAAGGCCAGTTGCCCTGGCAACACATCCCAGGACCTCAGCCTCAGTGGTGCTGCTCATCTGGCCATTGGCAGGAAGGGCTGCTTGGGGACCCTGAGCCAGCAGGGGGGTCCCAGTGGCAACATGAGGACTTGATGTGCCCTGGGACAGTAAGCTACACTGACCAGTCCTGAGCAGGGAGGGACACAGAGTCCTGTCCTGGGGTCAGAGGGATGTGGGGTCCTTGATGGGGATCAGAGAGGCCACACAGGGCCTTGGGTGGACAGCAGGAGTTGTGCCCTGTCCTGGAAGTCTAGGAGACCTATCAGTCCATGGCCCTGAACCTCCAGCCACCACAGCACCCAGACTGGGTTCTGCTCACTTCTCCCCTATAGCCATGGACATGGCCAGCCCAGTCCTTCCCACATGGTCTCAGACTTCCCAATGTCTTCCCTTATTGCTGTTACCCATGCCCGGGTTGGCAGAAGGCCAGCATAGGTCCAACCCACCCACGGAACAGAGGTTGGAGGCCACCATCTATGGCATCTTCACCCAGCACCCTGGGTGTGCTGACCATGGGTGCATGGGAACAGCGACTCCCAGGGACAGATGTCCCAACTCCAGTGTCAGGGCTTCCTGTAGGAGGTGCCAACCAGCTAGGCAGCAACCTCTCAACCTGTCTTCCTTGGAACAGGTCCAAGCCAGTTCCTGGTTTAGGTAACTGACAGTACCTAAAGAGACCACAGGTTGGCAAAACTAGAAAGAAAATGGAGATAGCTCTCTGGGGACTGCACAGCACGCCTCACCTCCCAGCCTCCACCAGGGAGCTGCACTTCCACGCCTCAGCACCTCTTGGGATATCTACAATGTCCACTCTGTGGACTGCTGTGAGGACAGAGCCCAGCACTGGGACCTGTGAGTCCTCATCACAACAGCCAGGGTCTCCCCACCCCCCTTCTATCTTCTGTTCAGCCCCAGGCAGCAGGGAGTAGGAGTGTGCGAAAGGTCTTCCTCACCCCAGGCTCCCCCACCCTGCCAGCGATCCCACAGTGCAACTCCTGTTGTTATTAAACACAAATCAAACAGGCCTGCACCCCCGCACTCCCCAAACACCTTTACTGCACTAAAAACAGCATTATAAACAAACACATTTGGGGGAGGTATCTTAAAAGATTCACAGTCAATTGCAAACAGAGATATCAAACAGTGCAGGGTGTAGAAAACAGGGCCCCACAGAGTATAGAAGGTGGGGGACAAAAAACAGCAGGAGACCCCTGGGACCCTCTGTCCACCCCTCCAACTGGCCAGTCCAGGTCCTGGATGTGCCGTAGTCTCAAAGACAAAGGGGACCCAGGCATGGGGCAGGGGTCAACTCCAAGTGATGCCTGGCTCCCCCTCAAGGGTCCAAGCAATCAGCCCCAAAGCCCTTTCCTAGAGGGACACCAGCTTTTGGAGTTGGAGGAAACAGGAAGGACAAAGGAATACTGGACCCTCTCTCATCCGCCAGTATCGCCAGTATCGGACAGGCAGTCCACTCTGAGTCTGTTCTGACCCATGGGTCCCACCCCACAAAGATTTCCTGTGCAGGAAAGACACACACAAACACAGCCCAGAACCCCGCCCCCCAACACCCACGCGCGCGCGCGCACACACACACACACACACGCACACGCACACGCACAGCAGCCCACCCACTTCAGCTGTAGCCTATTTACACTCTGGAGCAAAGGGCAACTTGCCAAGGGCACCCGGGAAGGTGGTTTGTAGCTTGCAGGATAGAGAGAGAGCCACAGGCATGAGGCAAAAGCTCCTGGGTTACAGGGGACTCTGGTTGGTTAGCAGAAGTGGAGGGAAGCCTGTGCCAAAGAGCCCTCAGCCGAGTCACTGCTTCCCTCCGCCTCCCTCCGCCTCCCTCGGCTCTCTGTGCACTCTGGCTTTCTTGTCTTCCCCAGCTCCAGCCTAAAGGCCAAGCCCTCCTGTAGCTCTGGATCAGAACATCAGTGCCAGAACTTGGGAGGCTCGGCCTACCTGGAGCCAGCCTGGCCAGGGTGGACGACCTCCCACAGACCGGGGGAGGTCACAAAGTTCTCAGAGCGTCTGAGCAACCAGACTGCGTGGGAAAACACCAGCGTGCAGAGAAGGAAAAAAACCAAGTTCCACACTCAGGGAACTCTCTCTGCTCTGGGTCCCAGCTGCCTTAGGTACCAGGATCATGAGACTGCTACGAACCCCACAACTCTCTGTGGATGGGCTGAGGTGGAGGGGAAAGGGGTCCCGGTCAGCAGAGCAGCGTTTCCCCTGGCAGCCCATCTTCTTCTAAGAGTAATCTACTAAGAAACCCAGGGAACGCAGGGCCACAAGCCCCGCCCACCCCACTCAGCTGAGCTCAGTATGGAAGGGAGGAACCGGTGACCTCACAGAAAAGGCAACAAGGAGGTCAGTGGCAGTTCCTCCTCCCCCAAGAGTGTGTCCCGCTTGAGGCTGCTACCCTTATTGACCACCTTGATTCTGAGGGCCAGCTTACGCACACTGGCTGGCCCCAGGCCGTCAAAGAAGAAGTCCTCGTTGAAGATGGGATGGCGGCTGTTTTTGATAATGGTGCTCCGCTGCTTCTGCAGCTTCCCGGGCACCAGGCACAGCCCCACGCAGCAATTGATGCTCCGCGCATCACAGGGCCGGTCATACAGGCCCTCGGCCGCCAGCAGGCGCACACGCAGGCGGGCCTGAGCAGCCTCATACTCGGCCAGCAGCCTCACGCTGCCCCTGGTGCCCATCCGTACTGTGTGCTCTCCACGTGGTGCCTGGCCAGACTCCGGGCCTGGCTCCGGGGTAGCCCTGCGGGTCAAGCGGCGACGGACACCTGGGCTGGTGTCTGGTGTACTGTCATCCGCAGACAGGGAGCCATGGCGACCTACCGACTGTTTCAGCTGGCTCACTTTGGCCTGGCTGTCCTGGGCAAAGCCCTTGAGCAGCGATACAGAGCGAGACAGCAAAGGGGACCCGAAGGGGGACGACTCAGCAGAGGAACCTGTGTCACTTTCCCCACCACTAAAGTAGCGGCTAGGGCTCATCAGGCCACCCCCAACCTCCCGTGACCCCCCATCACCTCCATTGGCCTTAGCCCCTGCTCGCCGGCGGCTAGCACCAGGGGATCCGACCTGAGCCAGGGCCCCGTGCTCGCTGTGGAAAAGGGACTCCTTGCGCCTGGTGTGGGGGCTCTCGGCCAGTGTGGCAAAGCCATAGGATGTTTGAGCCTTGGGCACAGAGGGCAATGACATGGCACCCTGTGCCTGGGGGTCAGCGTTGGTGGCTTCCTCTGCTGTCCAGTCCTCCGCACTCTCTATCTGAATCACGTGTCGTGTGGCAGCCTTCAGCAGGTTCCTGCTCTCTGAGGCCAACTTGACCGGCAGCCGAGGGCTGCGAGGTGCTCGACGGGGCCCAGGTGAAGCCAGGTTTTGCTCTGAGGTGGAGGGGCCCAGGTCCGCCTGTCCCTCAGCCTCTGGGGGACCTGAGGGCAGCTTGGGCGGGATGAAGAAGTCGGGGATCTTGTCCGGAGTCAGCACGTTGCTATACAAAGGGCCCTTGGAGGTTTTGTCCCCAGCCTCGCCACCCACCCCGCGGCTGGCTCCGTTCTCCCCAGACCCCCGAAGTCGTTCCAAGAACCACATGTTGGTTTTTCTCATGAGGGCAACAGGCAAAAGACCAGGGAGTCTGGGAAAAGAAATAGGGGTCAGAGGTGATACGTGTGCTCAAAGGTCACCTGTCAGGGCTGTCAGAGGGTGGGGGGATCTGGGTTAAGGGATCACCTGTTAGGGTTATCAAGAGGTTGGCATTTATGCCCGGCTGTCAACTGACTGTCAGGGATGTCATCTGTACATCTGCCAGGGACCCATGGGGTTGACACCTGGTTCAGGAGTCACCACCTGTCAGGGTCAAAGCCTGCGTAATGTAGGGTCACGCTGAGCCCTTTGGGCGCCCCGAGCAGGGTCAGTCTCCCACGCGAGCTGGGCCCGGCCTATATCCTGCGCACCCACTCACCCACCCACCTCAAGGGTTCAGGGTCCCCCCCCCCGCCCCGGGAACCACACAGGCCTGAGCAGTCCCGGCCCCGCCCCAGCTGCCACCCACCTGTGGCTTCACCCAGCTGCTGCGCTTTGCGTTGGGGGAGGCGGCGGCAGTCCTGGGCCCGGCGCAGCGAACTGACCGCGCCCCCGACTCCCTGTGCGTGGCGTAAGGGCACCGCGGAGCGCGCTGGGCTCACCTGCCGCGCGGGCTGCGGCGACTCCAGAACCCGGAGCTCGGCTACGGCCCGGCGCAGCTGCGAGCGAGGCGGCAGCGCAGTGGCCAGCTCTGCGCTCGGCGCGGGAAACCGCCCACCAAGCCGTATTCCTCCGAAAGCGGCCGCGCGCCCGCGTCCTCGCAATCCGAGAGGGGCGGGGCCTCCCGGAACTGGCGGGGAATCGGGGGCGGGGCTACTAATAGAATAGAGTAGGGTCTTCATGCAGAGCTGGGCCTAGGAGAGAGCCTCCTAGTTCAAGCTAGGGGTGGGCGGAGCTACTGGTGAATAGGGTGGGGCCTTAAGAAGGGGCGGAGCTGGCAGGAGTGGCTGGACTTCATTGTTCTGGCCCCGGGCAGGGTTGTTAGCACTGAACCACCGGTGGGTGAGGCGTTGCCTCCTGGTACAAAGAGTTCTGTGAGGGTTCGGGGCGGGTCCAGCTCGTGAGGCGGGTCTTAGTTTCTTGGCGGGGTCTCCTGATACCAACTTGTATAGAACTGTGGTCGTGGGCAGGACCCAGACTACTGATCCTGGCCTCCTGATGCTAGACTGAGTGGAATACAACAGTCTGGACCCGGAGCTGAGGGGCGGGGCTTGTGGCACTGGATCCAGCTGAGTCAGGCTGTACCACTTCCAGTCGGGGCCTCTCCCTTCAGCTATGGGGAGCACAGCAGGTCCCTTCACTAGCCAGCTAATCTTCAACCAACAATAATAATTCTAATGATTGGAATTGGGAACTGAGTCCCAATCAGCCTCTACATGACCTTCTCCATCTCCCGTTCCCATGGCCACCCAGCAGGGGGTCATCCTCAGCAGTTGTCGATGAAGTGGCAGTTTCTCTCTAGGATAAGAACCCACCCAGAGAAAGGCCTGGTCACTGGGTTTCCACAGCTCAGCATCAGGTCTTTGATGGAATGCACCTTCCCTGTGCCTATATTGATCTGGTACCCATCTATGGCCAAATATCCAGATGCTGGGAACCGTCAAATGGCCATCCTGGTGACCAATGAGACAGGTAGCCATGGAACAACACACAGGTGAATGGCAGTATAGGTGTGTGGCTCTCCATGACAAAATTCTAACAATCCTGGAGTGGTGACACACACCTTTAATCCCAGCATTTGGAGTGGGGAGGGGAGTAGAGACAGACAGATCTCTGTGTAAGGCTAGCCTGGTCTACAGAGTAAGTTCCAGAACAGCCAAGGCTACAGTGAGACTGTCTCAAACAAAATGAAAACAAAGCAAACAAACAAAAACTGTGGCAATGGGAGGAACTGCCATCCATCAGCCATGGCAGAAGAAGAGGCCTAGCAGGATAAAGCCAGGGCTTAAACCAAGGGTAGCTACAGGATCATAGCCCCCAGGAACCAGGCTGCCTTGGGCTTACTCAGCTGGCGCTTCAATCCTGTGGCTGTACATACTTCCCTCTGTGTGACGTCAGGTAAGCCTCCCAACCTCTCTGAGCCTGTATAGGTAAGCAAGCATCTTAGCCAAGGGTCCCGACATCTTAGCAAAGGACCCCAGAGGTTGGCTCCCACACCTCATCAAAGCTGCTGGCTCCTGCACCATTAGACTCGGAAGCTTGGAAGCCCACGGGGCAAACCCACCCTCTTAGCTCCTGTGGACCCCACCCCGCAGGGAGGAAGCCGCCGGCCCTTTTAGCTGGCAGATGGCAAACAGAAGCCTTTCAGTCAACAAAGCCGTCTGCCGCGCTCTCAGCTAAGCAGAGCCATTGGCAGAGGCAGGTGTGGCCAGACCCCTCCTATCCAGGACTCAGGTTCAGCTCACGCTGCAGAGAGCTCCAAGATTAGGACGTATATTGATCCAGCTTCTTCCTGCACTCCTGAGTCGTGCCATCTCCTGCTGTGTGGCCTTTGCCCCCAGGTCAGTAGGAGGGGGATTTCCCAGAGGTCTGTGAGACATTCTGCCTCTATCTGAGGCTGAAGAGAAGGCTCGGTGCTCAAGAGAACTCTGCTGTCAGAGGATCCAGGTTCAGTTTCTAGCACCCACCTTGTGTGCAGACACACACACACACACACACACACACAACACACACACACACACACACACACACACACAACACACACACATACACACACACAACACACATACACATACACTCACACACACATAACACACATACACATACACTCACACACACACACACACACACAACACACACAACACACACACACACACACACACGTGTACACACACACAGAAACACACACAGCACACACACACACACACACACAACACACACACAACACACACACACACACAACACACACAACACACACAACACACACACATACACACACACACACAACACACACACACAACACACACACACACACACAGCACACACACACACACACACAACACAAACACACACACACACAACACACACACACACACACATACACACACACAACACACACACACAACACACAACACACACAACACACACAACACACACACAACGCACACACATACACACGCGCACACACACACACACACACACACGAGCAAAATACCTATACACATACAATCCAATGCAAGACTACAGAATTAAGGACTCAAGGCTCAAGACCCAGTGCCAATCCTGTGACCACACAGCTCTTGGGAGGACACTCAGAATGGTGGGTTGAGGAGCCTGACTGCCCCCCTCCATAGCTTATTCTCTTCCAGACATGTGCAGCACTTGGCAGGCCTACAGGAAGCAGGATCTCCTGTCTCTGGGTAAGGGGCTTACGGACACTTCAGAGGAATGACAAACCCAGAATTTGAACTCAGAACTCTCCTACACCCATCCCAAGATTCCTCAGGGCAAATGTTTGTTAGTTGAGTAGTTGACGGCGTAAATGGTAGGGCTGTGGATAGAATCCCTCACAGAACCAAGCCTGTGGGCTTCTTGGTCCCTGCTCATACCATGCCTGGGTACCCTAGACTCCCCTGGTCGGGAATCAGATGATGGGATCTAGCAGCTCTGCCATCCTTGCCACCCCTCATCATGGACGGACCTTTAGCAAGTCACCTGCTCTCCCAGTATCCATCTCCTAACTGCACAATGAATCTGGAGTCCCTACACTGGGACATGTCCCAGAGCAGCATCAGACACAAGGGCTTGAGAGAGCAGGGATGTTGGACCTGGGGAAGGCCAAGCATATGGAAGGACTCGTAAATGAGTGAAGCTCATTTAGACCCTTCTTTACCGGGGTCCTCAGACATCCCCGTCCTGACAATGGACACTTCCTGCCACGGTGGTTCTTTTCACTAGAAACCAAGTTCATGGCCTCGTGCTTGAGAAGCCCAAGCAGCTTTCTCCAGCACGCCTCAGCCTTGTCCCCTTCAGTCCCTAGGCAAGCCGGCCTCACACGCCTGGGTGTCTGTGCATGCGCTCACTTTGCCCAGTACTCTCCTCCTCCCAGGGATCACCAATGGCCCCTCAATAAAGCCCTCCAGGTTCCCTGGGATCCCTGAGCTCCAGAACCCCTTTCCCAGATGTTATTCATCTGGAAAATACACAGTGGTGACTTGCCGGTCACCTACATCCCTGCTGTCACCAGAAGTTCTAGTGGATGAGAGGTGCTCAAAGCATCATGGTAGGATGAGTGGATGAGCTGGTACATGGGTAGATGAGGAAGGTGGGCTGAAGGTGGAGTGGGTAGATAAATGGATGGGTGAGAGAACGGGTGGATGGGTGGGTGGATGGGTGGGTGGGTGGATGAGTGGGTGGATGGGTGGGTGGGTGGATGGGTGGGTGGATGGGTGGATGGGTGGGTGGATGGATGAGTGAATGGGTGGACATATGAGTGGCTGGGTAGAAAGACAAGTGTGGATGGGTAAATTAAGAGGTGGATGGGTAGGGTAGACTGATTTAAAAAAAAACTTTCTTAAAGATTGATTTATTTATTTAATGTATATGAATACACTGTGGCTGTCTTCAGACACACCAGAAAGACTGTCAGATCCCATTACAGATGGTTGTGAGCCACCATGTGGTTGCTGGGCATTGAACTCAGGACCTCTGGAAGAGCAGTCAGTGCTCTTCACCGCTGAGCCATCTCTCCAGCCCCTTTAAAACCTACTTTTAATAAGTGTTTCTAAATGTTTTAACCTCTCTTCTTGCCCACTAACCACCAGAAGAAGTGGAAAAGAAATGTTATTAGGATACCGGGGAAGTAGACATGTTTAGAAAGAGTTCTTTAGAGCAACTCCCATCTGTGTTGTCAGGATATGCACCAGAAGTCCAGTTCAGCAGTGTCAGGATAGCAAACAGGAATCAGCAGCGGTGGTGTGACCTAACAAACAATCAGGCCTCAGACATATCAGCACGAGTCAGCCAGAGTGACAGGACCAGAAGGGACCCCACAGAAAGTCTTCTACTGTGCCTCTCAATGAAGTTAAGATCAGCAAAGACTAAGACTGGATCCCTGGGATGGGTTACGTAAGCCTGTCACCGTCCATTGGGTCCTATTTATACTCTCTCCAAGCATCACGTGTCCTCCATGAGTTTGAATCAGCTGACACCACTCTGCCAATAGCACTGAGTCGGCGAAAGTGGCCAGATCACCACCAGAAGATTTTTAGTGTGTGTGTTTTATAAAGTCGCGACAAGCAATGACCATTGAAGAATAACAATATCATCTAACATTGTCCACCGTCTGTTGGGTCCTTTTTAACATCATACATCCTTTTACATGTTTGCTCTAACAAAAACACTTTTTTTATCTGTGTCAGTTTCGTCGAAACATTTCTTCACATGTCTATACTAAGGAAAACATCCTTTGACCTGTGTCTGCTTCAGGAAAACACTCCTTTATGTGTCTGTCCCACTAAAACACCACCTGACACAACTGACTTTCCAAAGAAACCGTGTAAGTTTCCACGGGGGATGGAAAGGTGGGCCGTGGGGATCACGGGGATGGGACCCTGGGCCTTTCTGTGTTCAGAAGAAGAGGGCATCAAAGTGACCTGTAACTCTGACTTTAATGGTGTCTCATGTTTGGAGCAGATGAAAGTTTTTGCTCCTATGTCATCCCTGGTATGTTTCTCTAGAACCACACAGAGGAGCCCAGCCCTCCCCAGGGGCCCCTGTGTTCAGGAATCCCTAGGTGGGGCCCCTAGGAGGTAAGCCACAGTATTTCCAAGAAGGGGCTGGGGAAACACCAAACAAAGAGAGAGGCCCATTTATCTTGGAGTAAAACCAGAGCCTTGTTCACTGTTGGGATACAGGGGCTGGGGTGCTGGGGGAGATCAGACCCCCCACGGACCCATCTAGCCCACTGTGCTGCAGCCCAGGGGCTCCACACGGCTTTCCCCAGCCTCAGCTGTCCACCTGGGAGTCCCTAGCAGGCACAGCGGGCTCACGCTCAACCCTGTGTCTAATGACAGTTGAAGGTCCAGGCAGGCGACAGCTGCGAGGTGCTGAGTGGACCTCACTGAGGATCCTCCGCCTCTTACTCACCTGGATGCCCTACACGCCAGGCGAGCCCCAGGCTACTCCCCTAGCAGGCATCTGAGACTCAAAAGCACCTTAATCACCCCCAAAAGCAACAGTGCATCTAGGTCCTCAGAGCCCCGCTAAGGCAGGATGCTACTCCTGCCCACACAGAGCCGTCCGAGTCACTCTGTGGACACAGCCCAATATCTCTACCCACGCCGGGGACCAGAGGCATGGGACCTGCATTTGGATTTCTTTGTTAAAGGCGACTTGGTCTGTCTTTGGTTTATACAGCCTCACCCAAGTTCAGGGTTGGGGCTCAGGTGGGACCAGGGGCTTGAACCCTGACTCTTCTCACTGGCCCAGCCAGCTGAGCAAGTGCAGCTGGAAAAAGGCGGCTTCCTGAGGCTCATGCGGAAGGAGAGGTGGTAGCCATTCTGGTTCTCGTGGCTTCAGGGTCTGAGAGAAAGGCTGAGCCCTCGGGGCCACAGCAAGGGCTGACGACTGTCACCTGTGGGCAGAAAGAGGTGAAGTCAGGGTGACCATGACAACAGCCATATCAGTGTCCACTAAACAGAAAGGGTCTCAGCAGTCATGGGCACTCAGCTACCATTGGCCTGGGGCTAAGCTGCTGCTGTGTGTCCCAGGACAACATCGTAACCTTAACCTCTCTGTGCAGGCAAATATGCTAGCCCCAGTGCCTGTCTCAGAACCGTGTGATCTAAGAGATGAGCATTAATACCATAGGGACCCCAAGGGTCACTTCTAGGTTCACAAACACCTTTGAGGCTAGAATAGAACCTTTGCCTGGGTGACATGCACTGGGCCCAGCACTGTGCAGAGAGGCATCTGAGAGGTTCACGGGGCCACATCCTCCATGTAAACAGAGCAGTTCTGCCTGCAGCCCTGGCCCCCAAGCAGAAGGAATCAATCCAGAAGGGGATAGGAAGGAGGCGTTGTCATGGGGATGAAGAACAACTTGACCTGGCCAGCAGCTCCGGGAAAATTCCATAGCGCCCCCCTACTTCCCTCCAACCCAGCCCCCACATCCAGCTGCTGCCTCCTGCCCTCTCCAACCACAGCAGTCTCCCTCCTCCTGCTCTGCCCAGACACCCTAAGGACACCAGTTCTGCTTCCCCTTCTCAGTCAACCCTCAGTCCCCTCAACACCAACAGGAAGCCCAAGGCTAAACCAAAGCCACTCTCCACAGAACAGCACACAGTGGGGCCGGCCGGATTCAGACAACACCAATCAAAAAATCTTGAAGGTTGGGGTAGCGGCTTCTAGAGGCGAGGCTTGCTTTTTGGATGATAAAATGTTCTGCAGTTAGCTGTTGTGAAGGCCGCCCAACACAACGATGCACAGAATGGGTGAGTTTCATGACTGTGGATCAGTCTTTAAACACAGGAACCCTGTGGATGCCAGACGTTGCCGGCTCGTAGAGCTGGCTACTACTCACCTGGCTCATGGCTCCCGAGAGACCACTCCCCGCAGATGCAGTTCACTCTCGGCAGCCACGATGGGCAACCCGTTCTTCAGGTGATAGTCTATGAGGTGGCTGATGCTCTCAAACAGCACATCTTTTGTCCGTACCTGTAGACAGAGACTTCAGCCCCCGACCCAGAACGCATCCCACGCATCCCACAGGCCACGCCCCCACCAGCTCAGACCTGCTGGTCAGAGGAGGGGACTCCGCCCCAGAACCAACCCCAAGACTCCAGAACCACAGGCCCAATGTACTCGGGTCCCAACGATCAGCTGGGCTCGGGGGGGGGGGGTTGCTGGGGCAGGAAAGGGCCTGTTGTGCAAGCATAGGGACCTGAGTTTAAACCCCCAACTCCCGTGAGGAACACCTGTGCCAGAGAAACACGGAGGAAGAAACCCAAGTTCAGGCAGTAGGAAGTTTAAAAAGGTAAGTAAGTAGACGAGGGCTAGAGAGGTGACTCTGCCTTTAAGAGCACTCGCTGCTCTTGCAGAGGTCAGGGGTTCGATTCCCAGCACCCACGGGGAAGGTTCATAACCATCTGTAACTCCAGTCCTCTGGGACCCTCTTCTGGCCTCAGAGGGTACTGCACACAGATGGTACACACCCCATGCACTTAAGATAATAACAAGAAGAATACATTAGAAAAGAGAGAAAAGAACAGAGCCAGCTGTGGCAGCACGCACCTTTAGTCCCAGCACTCGGAGCGCAGAGGCAGCAGGAGATCTGAGTTCGAAGCCAGGCTGATGGTCTACAGAGCAAGTTTCATGCCAGACAGGGCTACATACACAGAATTTGACTAAGGGGATAGTGGTGATTGATTCTGGAAAGGCCCCGACTTAATAACTTACTTAAAGACCCAGATAAATACACCCCAACTGGCATACTGTGCTGTCAGGAGCAAGCACCTTGGGTGGGAACTCTGAGAGGCTGGAGGGGTGGAAGTATTTCTGTGAACCCCAAAACGCTTTACAAAGGGAAAATTCCTTTACAAGTTTTCGTTATTGTTTTTTTTTTTTTTTTTTGCATCTACTTTTTTTTTTTTTTTCTTTTTTTTTTTTTTTTTTGGAGCTGGGGACCGAACCCAGGGCCTTGCGCTTGCTAGGCAAGCGCTCTACCACTGAGCTAAATCCCCAACCCCTTCGTTATTGTTTTTAGACAATGTTCTCACCCTGGAGTTCCAGGCTAGCCTCGAACTTGTAGCAATCCTCCTGCCTCAGCTTTCTAAGTGTTAGGATAACCAGTGTGAGTCACCACCCTTGGTTAAAACATTTTTTTAAACTGGAAAATGTTTTGACAAGGAACCACCTCTTCCATACTAAAGGATCCATTATGTAAAAACATGGCCCCAACCCTGAAGAGCAAAGTGCCCGCTTACCACACCCTCGGGGTCCACCAGCAGCAGGTGCTTGGGCTGCCCCAGGTGCATGCCTGTGAGGACATACTGCCCCGGGTTGGTGATGCTGTCTCTCACAAGGAAGTCCCCATCGGCACGAAGCAGCTTCTCTGCAGCCCGACGGCTCATTCGTCCATGGTACCAGGGCTCCTGCCTCAGTTGCTCTTCTGTGGGTGCAATGGGGGCCCTGCGGGTAGGGGGGCTGGGCCACTGATCCTCCAGAGGGAGTGAGGCTGCAGTAATGCCTGCTGCCACGGAGCACTCGTGCAACTTCAGGGCATCTTCAAAGGGTCCTGTGGGTCATTTTTTTTTTTTTTCTATTGCTGGGATAGAACCTAGGCCATCAGGCTTGTCAGGTAAGCACACTCCAGAGCCACGCCCCCAGCCCCTCACTGGGGGATTCTAGGTAGAAGCTCCACCCCTGACCACGCCCCCAGCCCCTCACTGGGAGATTCTAGGCAGGGGCTCCACCTCTGACCACGCCCCCAGTCCTTGTTTTACTTTTTGACAAGGTTTCACAAACTTGCCAAAGCTAGCCTTAAATTCTGTCTTCCTCCCTCATTCTCTCATTTAGCTGGAATACAGGGGTTCAGCACAAGCCGGGCCCTGAGAATTTCTAGACCCATCCTGGTACTGGGCACAGCCTCTGCAACCCCAGCCAAGTGCTTATCAGCAAAGTGTAGTGGTTCCACTCACTGTCAAAGCTGTTCTCACAGAAGCTGAGGCACACCAGTACTCCCTTCCTCCCACTATTGACCCAGACTCCCCCCTTTGCGCTGGCCCCTACCCCATGTATGCCTCACTGCAGACCACATCTATGCCATTGGCTGACTGTTGGTAAGGGAAAGTTGCCTCACATCCGGACCTCTGTGGAGCTGTCACTACAGCCTCAGGACCCTCAAGGGACAGGGAGGAGACAGAAAGTGACACAAATCGGCCCGCAAGTGCCTAACACAGGAGCCCCACCACAACCCCGCTGTCTCCCCTGCCAAGGGCTAAGTGGGAACCCACCTCCCTGTGAAAATCACGCAAATGGCTATCACTCAGGCCCAACCTGCTTTCCCACTGTGAGAAACACTCTCTCACACTCTGCAACCACTGCCACAGTACACAGCAGGCACTCAGTAGGTTACACCACAGTTGTAATGCTAAGAATTACATGTCTATGGTGCAAGCCAGAGGACCCAAGTTTGATTCCCACCACACATTTAAAAAGCTGGCACAATGGCGTGTCCCAGTAACTCCCACCGAGGCAATGAGGACAGGAAGATCCCTAGCCTCAAACAGCAGCCAGCCCAGACTAGTTAGTAGCCCCGAGCCACTGAAAGACCCTGGCTCAAATCGACAAGGAGACTGGCACTGGGCAACAATAGCCAAGGTTGTCTTCTAACCCCCACATGCCCACACACATACACCGAAGAAATGATGTAACAAGGGATCGACTCCGGGAAGATCTGGCGGAAGAAATTTCTAGCCATCTGGGAGGCCCTGAGAGAGTCAGCACCACGCTGTGGCCAGGGAAGGGAGTAGAGCTGACATACGACTGTGAGGAATGTTGCAGACCCTTCTGGAAGGACAGATTAACCTGGGCGACTAGACTGAGAACACACCAGTTCTCCTCCATCAGGATGGGGTTCTCTAGTGAGCGGGCTACCCTCCAGGTGGGGGCTCCTGGAGGAAAAAGGAAGACCAGCTCTCCCACACCCACCTGAGACCCTGAGGGGAGATTAAAACAAGCTGGGATCTCCTGGCCAACTAGATGGGAACTGACAGGCCCCACTGACAGGAGCTCACAGAGGCTCTCCTGAGACCATGGGCAGAAGCCAGGCTGCCCACTGACTAGCTTAGGCAGGAAGTCTTCCCCAGTTAACTGAGGTTCACAGTCTGAGCCCCTCGACCTTCCCCCATGCAATCCCAGGTCAGATGGGGACGGGTCACGCACGCATGTCAAACAGGTCCTTCTTGGGGCTGTCCTCAGGCTGCAGAGGTGTCTCGGAGGTGTCCTCAAGCTCCAAAGCATCCAGGCCCTGGGTGTTGACATACAGGTGTTCCTCGTAGTCATGTGGCCCTCGGGCATCTGCCTGCACGTAGCCATCCCCAGGTGGGACTAGAGAGGACAAATGGTGGTGGGTCAGGCAGAAACCCAGAGGACTTGGGGGCAGGGGAAGCAAGGACAATGAGTCAAATGACCCAGAGGGAGGCAGGAGTGAGCAGGCAAGTCCCCTGTGTCACTCCACAGGCGCCACGCGGAGGCTTCCTGTTGGATTCAAGAGCCACACGGTGCTCCAGCTGGGGACAGAGGCTGGTCACATATGCAAGCTTGAGCCAGAGCCCAGATGTGCCACAAGAGGGCAGCTCTCTGGCCAAGGGGGAGAGGGCGGGAGCTCCGGGCTCCAAAGAGCTGGATCCTAACATTGACCCTCTGTTTAAATATTAATAGTTGTGGCTCAGGCCACTGTGTGGCCTGCCTCGTGGCTGGGCTGTACCACTGTTACTCCTATTTTAAAATCAGAGGCCTCCTCCTCTTTCCATGCGCGTGTGCGTGCTTACATGCATGCATGTATCCGTGTACACACAAGAAGCTGAAGGGCAACACGGGGTGTCTTCCTCAATAACTCTTCATCTTTTTTTTTTTTTTTTTTTTTTTTTTCGGAGCTGGGGCCCGAACCCAGGGCCTTGCGCTTGCTAGGCAATCACTCTACCACGGAGCTAAATCCCCAACCCCAACTCTTCATCTTTTTAAGACAAGGCCTCTTGCTGAACCCAAAACTGATTACGCTAGAATGGCTGGCCATTGAGCCCCAGAGTCCCTTCCGTCTCCCCAGTGTTAGGACTTCGAACATGGACCACTATGCTCAGCCTTTAGCTCAGTGACAGCAGTCAAACTCACATCTTTGTGCTTTATTTCTCCTTGTACTTTACTCTGAAAGCTCTCAGTCTCCTGTTCATACCCTGCCTAGTCCCACACATCTTCTCCCACCCAGGGGTAGCCGGATATCCTGTCCCCTCAGCCTCACCCTCGGGGTTGCTGGGGGTTATGTCAACCGAATGAACAACTGACTTCCATTCTTCCCACCTAAGCTCAGCTGAGCGGAGTTTTCAGAGCCCAAGGATGTTCCAGGTATTTGTCAGAACCCCGGGTAGGAAGTGAGGACTGGAAGGTACTACTAACTGTGACCAAGCCCTGCCTCACCACGTGCCTTTCTGAAACACTGAGGACACCACGGCTCTGACCTCCAAGGACCCAGATGTGTCACATAGCCCCCTGTAAAACTGGGAAAGAAGGAGTTTAATCATAAAATGATGGCAGCGAAATGCAAACCCAGGAGCTGGCAGAATGTCCCATGCTCAAGGCTTGCAGAATGAGACCCTACCTCAAAGGGGTTTTTTGTTTGTTTATGTTTTAGAAAAAACAGCCATTTGTGTGTGGTGATGCTCAAAACACAGCGGTAGAGGCAGGAGGATCAAGGGTTCAGTGTCATCCTCACCTACATAATAAATCCAGCCTGGGCTATATGAGACCCTATCTCAAAAAATAAAAATCTGACTGAAAGTGAGACAGCCTGAGAAACCCTGAGATCTGTATGGAGAACACTGACCTGTGGGTGCTGAGGGAGGACCCAGCCAAAGCTACAGCCCTGGGACGGAAGGCTAGTAAGGCACCGAGGGATCCCCGTTATGTACACAGGGAGCAAGTGTACAGTCCTCACACCAGAGAGGCCCCGTTGCCTGGCAAGGAGGAGTACTATACAGTCATGAAACGATGCCAGGTCTACAGTATGCAGCTGTGGGAAGACTGCACAAAGGACTGTCAGCTGGACAAAGAGTCAAGTGTGCCAACTGTGTGTGCACTCCCATCTGGACAGACTCGGCAGTAATTCATAACCAAGGTGCCCGAGTGTGCACAAAGACTTCTGGAAAGACCCAGAGTAATGAGCCACTGGTCAGGGGACAGCAGCAGACAAAGTCTAGCAGGACGGCAATGCCTCCTGGAGTTTAAAAATATGGGAAGCTCAATGTATCCCCAACTGCAGTGACCTCATCACCTGAGGCAATGAAGAGAGAAAGGGGAGGTAGAGCAGGGAGCACAGGGCCTGCAGGGCACAGTCACACAGAGAGCTTCACTGGGGACAGTGTAGAGCACACGGCCTGTAGGACAGTCACACACAGAGAGCTTCACTGGGGACAGGGTAGAACGCACAGCCTGCAGGGCACAGTTACATGCAGGGAGGTTCGCTGTGAATGGGGCATGGGGTAGAGGGGGCCAGGAGACAGACTCTGTGAGGCTAGAACAACCTACCTGCTCCAGAGGGGCCCATGTCCCAAGGCAAGCCACGGACATCTCTCCATGCAGGTGACAATCCCTGCAAGAGAGGTGTGGTGACCCTGCTATGCCCCAGGCCTACTTCCCACCCACCCCAATGACAGCTCCACGTCCCCTCTGGCCCCACAGGAGGCTGACCTGTCCATGGCCCCCGAGTGTTGTCAGCGCACAGGGCTGTGTGACAGCCAGTCTGGAGTCCACCAGCCCGCCCAGGGGTGGCTCCTTGCCTGGAATGCTGTTGTAGTAATCGTGGTCTGCAGTAACCTCACCATCACCCCAGGCTGACTCCTCCAGCCCCGTCAGCCTGAGGGTACAGAGCGAGGCATCTACGTGAGAGTGCTGGGCCCTCCCTTCCCAACCCCCCACCTCCACCTATCAGCCAGGCCTTCCCCAGGTAACGCTGGTGACAGTAACCCTGATCTACGGGGTTGGAGGTACGTGCAGAATATTGGCACAACCACCAATAGCTGTTCGTACTAGATCCAATGTCGGAAGAAATAAAGGTGGCACCCCAGATGTAAGACACCCCATTCTCAGCTGCTATCACGAGGCTCATCCCTGAAGAGCACAGAGCCCTTGGTCTAAATGAAAGAAATGGAACTGAGGCACACAAGGGGCTGGGTAACAGAGGGCAGACCCAGCCTGTCTTTGGAGGATGCAGCTAGCAGCCTGGCCCAGGAAACCCAGGGCTCCTTTACCTTTCAGGGGGCACGACAGCCTTGGGCGGACTGTGCAGGTATTGCTTGAAGCGCAGCTCGAAGGCTTGCCCCACGGTGCTGATGACACTCTGGGCGAGACCCTCACAGCATTCCAAGATGTGGCAGGCTGGGGAGGTCACAGCGGCGGCATGCCTGTGACCCTCCAGCACAGCCCTGCTGCAGGCCCAGGGCCCTGAGCGCCCTCCACAATCCAAGCTCACCTCTCTGGTTGATGGGGTCCTTGGCCACATAGGCCACGTAATCGGTCATGTCCTAGAGAGATGGGTAGGGGGAGTTAACAGGGTTCAGCTCCCTAGAGGCGCAGAGGACCCAGCAGGCAGGGCCTGGGAAGGCTGCAGGGGTACGGGGCACAGAGGTCCGCCCACCCCATCTTACCGTGTCGCCACCGGAGGCGAAGGAAATAGACTGCATGTGATGGTTGGCGATGATCTGTGAGGACAGGAGGCAGGCATGGTCACTGATAGCCCTGGCGGGTGAGACCCAGTCACAGGAGAGGTGGGGAGGGAGGTGTGTCCTCTCTGACTACTGTCTGTCTAACGCAACTAAAGCCTGAGAGTCCCACCTGCACATCAAGCCCCCATGAGGACTGGACAGGGACTGAAGAGAGAACAGGAAGCACAGGTCTGGGGGTCACATGGTTGAGTACCCACCTAAGTGTAGACATGGAAACACCTTTACACATATAAACACAAACACTCCAAACAGCCTATCCCAGGCTCAGGTCTCCTGATATAGACCACGTATGTGTTCACTGGCGTTTATTTACATGGCCCCACCCCATTTGTGGCCTGCCACTCAGGTTCCTAAAGTTGTATAGGGATTTTATTTCCTCGGAATTGAAACACTCCCTCCTGGAGGGAGGAGAGAGGAGTGAGGAAGAGAGAGGAGGTGTGGGGAGGAGGGCAGAGTGGGGAGGGGAGAGGAGGTGTGGGGAGGAGGGCAGAGTGAGGAGGGGAAAGGAGGTGTGGGAAGGAGGGAGGAGTGGAAAGGAGGGGGGAGTGGAGAGGAGGGGGGAGTGGAGAGGAGAGAGTAGGGAAGAGGGAGGAGTAGAGAGGAGAAAGGTGTAGGGAGGAGGGAAGAGTGGGGAGGAGGGAACAATGGGGATGGAAGAGGAGGTGTGGGGTAGAGAAAGGAGAGGAGGGGGGAGTGGAGGGGTAGGAGGGAGGAGTCAGGGAAAGAAAGTGGAGAAGGAGGAGGAGTGGAAAGAGGTTCCTAAGATTCAAAATAACAAAACTCAGGAAGCTGAACCTGTGGTCTCAGTGAGCACATCTTCCCAGCTGAGCCTTCAGCTGGACCGTGGCTCCGACAGTGAGCCCAACGGCAATGTCCTTCCCACCAGCTGGGAAGCTTGGGCATCGGACGGAGGCCTCTGCTTCAGGCTCTGGTCCCCTCCCCACTGCCGCTGTTCACCCTGTCCCTGGGCTGGTGTCGAGTGGTCTCCCTTCTCCACTAACAGCAGCAGCAGCAGGTTTGGGAGCCCCTTCCATGCGGTGGACTCCCAGTCTTTGGTGGGAGAGAGCCCCCCAAACTTCCAGCTCTCCTGACTCACAAGACAACTGGATTCTGGAGCTGCTACAGGGCGAGGCTCACTTCCAGCTGAGCTGCTCAAAAAAGACCCCCTATGCCCAGGGCACCACACCCAACACTATCACCTAAGCCCCAGCCACAAGCGTGTTTCTTTGGCATCAGCCAGAGGCGATGTAAGGCCAGTCTTGTCTCATGTCTGATGTGAGACGCCTCCTGCCGCACAGCTGTGCCTACACAGCACTGCAGAGCATCGGAGACACGTGAATTAAAGGACCCCTCCCCGTAGGACTGTGTCTGGGGCCCCTTTCAGGCTGCCCCTTACAGCTGATACAGTTCCAGCTCAGACTTCCTTGAATTCCAGATCAACCAGGGCAAAGTGAGAATGCATGCCCACAAATGAGAGACGCAGGCCTGACCCAGGTGAAGGGCTGAGGTTAGTATTGGGAGCCAAGTTCAAGCCAAGCATGGTGGCCTTCATCTCAGCACAGGCAAGCAGGTCTCCGAGTCACAGGACAGGCAAGGCTACGTGGTGAGACTGTGTCTCTGCACAAACAAGTAGGGTTGAGGTGGAGGTCGGAGTTCAGGTAACCAGAATGGGGATGGTGGATAGAATTGGGATACTGGCTATCGTTGGGGTTAAAGTCTTCCTGCAGCCCTCTTAGCTGTGTATCCCCCACAGTAAGCCCCTCGGCAGGGGCTGCCCACTCTGCCTCTCACCTCTGTCCTTACTTCAATCACTTCCCCATGAGACCTGGCCATGGCCCCTCTTCATAGGACAACTGCTCATCTGGCCCTGGCACTGCCCCCTCAGTGCCTGGCAGAGACTACAACGCCAGTGTCTCTACTCTAGGGACAGACAAGTCCTCTCCCAGGCTCATGTTGTCTTTTCCCAGAGGGGCTTGCCTCTCCTGGGGACCAGCCCAGCATCCCTCTCCTCCCCACCTGCAGGGGGAGCCCACTTCCACGACCTTCTGATGGGAATGCCAGGTCCCTGGTTGCAACCCACTCCAGCCCAGGTAAACATCCAGACCATTCCAGACAGATCTGCCCTATCGGTGGCACTGCCTTGCATAAAGGCAAGCAGACCACTCAGATCCCAGCTACTGGGGACTCTGTACCCATAGCGACTCCACACCCTGGCTCCACCCCAGTAGGCATCAGATATTTCTGGGCAATGTAAGGGTTCTCCAGATGATAGGTGAGACCTGCTGAGTGGGTGTGGCTGAGGGCTTTGAGGTTGGCGGGGACTGAGGGTGGGGCTGTGGAAGGACTTACAATGTATAGGGACATAAGTCTAAGACTGAAGCTGGGTGGTGGTGATGTACACCTTCAGTCCCAGCACTCTAGAGGCAGAAGCAGGAGGATCTCGAGTTCAAGGGCAGCCTGGTCTACAGAGTGAGTTTCAAGACAGCCAGGGCTACACAGAGAAACCCCATCTTGAAGTATAGGGCTGAAAAGGCTATTGCTGGCCTTTTGGGCTTAAAGGATTGCAGGGGGGTGGGGAGTGCGGGGGAGGGCGGGGCTGTGGGAGGGGCTGTGGGTGGGGCCGTGGGTGGAACCATGAGAAGGATGTGGGCAGGGTAGATGGCAGGGTTGCGGACTGGGCAAAGGTGGGTTGTGGGTGAGGGTACCAGAACTGCAGCAGGGTGGTGTGCAGGGTGGAGGGCAGCGGCTCCCACCTGACGGGTAGCGGGAACTGACAAGTTAAGGCCGTCCACGGAGATGTTGACTGAGATGCTCATGCCGGCGAAGCGCAGGTTGCTTTTCCCCAAGATGGAGGCCAGCGCCTTGTTGGGGGCCTGGGAAGGTACAGTGAGCCACCTGCATCAGATGCCTGAGACCAGAGGGGCTCTGGGTAGCCACGGTGTTCCCCTCGGCCTCCCATGACACACACCAGCTCTGTAGGACCACAGCCCACGCCTACCTTCTTCTTCCAGGAGCCTCGGACACCTGGCACAGCCTCGTGGAGCCGATTGATGGCTTCCCTGGGGGAGAAGGAGACCCTACTTAGAAATGGCAGGGCTGGCGCCGAGAGATGAGCAATGAGAAGCCAGACGTGATTATCCCTTTGCTTATGAGGCAGAGGCAAGAAGATCATGAATTCAAAGCTAGCCTGAGATACACAGCAAGTTAGAGGCCAATTTAGGCTTCATGAGGGCAGGGTGACAAATTATTATAAACCTGGTTGGCAGCAGAGATAGGACACAGGGCTGATGGGAAGTGAGGAGTCCTCTGTACCTGGCATCCAGCATGGATGACTGGACATAAAGTATGGTCCATCCACTCACCGGGGTATTACTCAGCACTGAATAGGAACAAGGATCTGATATGCACAACATGAACGGACTCTAAAGACAGTGATCAGTGAGACATCGTGGTTAGTGTTAATTATCAATATGACAAAATGTAGAATCACCTCAGGGGTGAACCTCAGAGAATATCTGTGCGGGATTGTCTTGATGTGTTGAGGAAGAGAGGGCTGTCCACTGTGGGTGGTACCATCCCCTAGGCAGGGGAACCTAGACTGTGTAAGAGTAGACAAAGCAGGGCTGGAGAGATGGCTCAGTGGTTAAGAGCACTGATTGCTCTTCCAGAGGTCCTGAGTTCAATTCCCAGCAACCACATGGTGGCTCACAACCATCTGTAATGGGATCTGATGCCCTCTTCTGGTGTGTCTGAAGACAGCTACAGTGTACTCACATACATAAAAATAAATAAATCTTTAAAAAAAAAAAAGAGTAGACAAAGCAAAAGAAAAAAAGAGAGTAGACAAAGCAAACTGAGCATAAACATGTTTACACTAATCCATCTCTCTTTGTTCATTATTATGAATGTGATCACTCGAGCAGATTTAATTTACTATTAATTATTTATTACAAACTTATTATTATGAGCAGATCCCTCGAGCTTCTGCCTTCCTATGATGCACGGAATGAGCTGAATAAATTCTCTGGGTTTTATCACAGAGGCACAAAGAGTGGCTAAGACAGAGACACAAGGCCACAGAGTGGGACTCCATGCTAAGAAATGCCCAGAGACAGGAAGTGTATTTGTAGCTGCTAGGTAGGTTGGAGAGTGGATAACTGCTCATGAGAATAGGGCTTCCTTTTAGGGTGTTGGAATGTTCTAGATCCAATGTTCAGATTAGGTGGTTATAAAATACTATACAGAGATGTGTTAAAGCAAAGAATTGCAGGGGTGGAATGTTGGGGCAATAAGTCTACTGTTTTTGCTTGTTTCTTGGGACAGTCTATAGCCTAGGCTAGCATGGTCATGGCTAACCTCCTGCCCGTGGCTCCCAAATGCTGGGACTCTAGGTGTAAGCCAACACACCTGGCTTTGTGTCCTGGATTACAAATTCATGGAGTAAACGAAACCCTCCCTCTCACCCTCCTGAAATCACACCCCACTGGAGGGCAGGCTGAAGGGAAACTGAGTCTGGGGAGTGTCCATCACAGCCAAGAACAACACTCAGGGACAGAGCTGAGACACAGGCCTGAGGTATGGCCCATGTTGAGCACAGTCAGCCCTCTGACTTCAGGTGCCTGTCAGGTCACCTCCAACCTGCCATGCTACCCTCAAGAGGCCTCATGAAGGGCAGGCCACATGAGACCCGGGTTCCCAGACCCATCCCAAGGCCTCACCTCGTCACCTGTGTCCGGGTGTTGAAATCCAGGGAGCGCATAGATCGGAGCACCTCAATGCAGCCCATGTACTGGGGAGAGAGGGGGTGGTCAATCAGCAGGCAGAGCCCAGCCCAAAGCTGTCCCTCAGACAACACTACCTCCTCTCTAGGCATCCAGGGCTCTTCTCCTGCCCTGGCAGATACAGTCACTGCCCCAGGGACCTTGGCGCTTGATGTCCCGGATGTACCCTCTCCCACCTAGCATCGCGCCCCACCCAGGCCCAATCCCAAGGCTCAGTTTCAGTGTCCAAGCTGTGACATTATACGGTGGCATGCATGTTCAATGAGTCCAACCAGCACCCACGTGGTTGGCAAACAATCCAGACAGGGACCATCTGGCTGGCAGAGAGGCAAACACTACCATCTGCCCTCCATAGAAACCTCACAGGGCAGAAACCACTGCTCAGTCAGGAGAGCTCTTACCCAGCATGTATTAGGCCCTGGGCTGTAGCTCATAAATCTGGTGTGGTGGCACACACCTGTCTCCTGAACACCAGGGTGGACGGAGAGACAGGAGGATCAGAAAGTAAAGGTCACCTTCAGCCACTAAGGGGTTCTGAGGGCAACTTGGGGTACAGAGATCCTGCCTCAAAAGAAAAATAAACTTTGTAGACCAGACACACATCTTTGTGGAAAGGAACACACAGTCAGAGGAACGTAGGAAGAAGACCCAAGTGGAACCTTTAGCATGTCCACCACCTAACTTCCAAGCTGGAAGGGAAGCCAGAATTGGGGTGCACACCTGTCATCCCAGCACTCAGGACGGAAAGGAGGAATGCAGCTAGAAAAGGAATCATGCGTGGGTGCACACACGAGACTTCAGAGCACCAGGCACTGCAGCTGGATTACAGGCAGTTGGCAGCCAAGCAGCCGTGGGAGCCGGGAACCAGGTGCAGGTCCCTCTGCAGGAGCAGGAAGAGCTCAGAGCAACCCATCACGACGTCTCCCGGCCTGTCGCTGATCTAGGTTTCTTTCATTAATTTATTTTGGCATCCTGCTTGTCGTAGAGGCTAGCCCCGATCTCCTGAGCTTGGAAGATCCTGCAGCTTCCCCATTCTCCGAGTGACGGGACAATGTATGCACCACCATACCCAGCTTAATTTGTAATTTTATGTCATTTATTCACGTAGGTTGTTTGGGGGACAGGAGCTCCTGTAGCCCTGGCTGGCCTCAAGTGCACTACATAACCAGGTATGACTCTGGATTCTCATGCCTCCACCTCCAAGCGCTGGGACTGCAGCCCTGTGTCATCAAGACCTGCCCTCAATTAAAAGTAAGAAGATTGGTGCATATTATGTTTTCACCCTCGGCCCACCCCTGTGCCGCGTGGGAAGAGGAGCCTGGCTGAGGTCCCTTCTGTTCCACGCCCTCCCGGCACAGCACCCAGCACCCCTGCTCAGCTCTTGCAACCCCTGCCCTGATGCTGGTGGTACAGGATCCCCCCACTCCCAGCAGGAATCAGTTCCACAGTCACGCGGAGCGTCCTGTGACAGCTGAATTCACTCAAAGCAAACAAACAGCTTTGCGGCCCAAGTAGATACCCTCGTGTGGGCCACGTGGACGCTAAGATCTGCTGACGCTCTCTGGAAGTTAATATTAACAACAGCTGCCCCTTGCTCGGAGAGGCTGAACGCGGAGAATGTGGCCAGCCGTTGTAAAGAGACGAGTTATTTTTATGAATTCACATGAAATGATTTCCAAATGCTGCTGGATAACATGTGGGAAGAGGGAGTCATCGTGAGATCATCCAAGTGACTCAACGCGAAGGAACACGTGATGCATGCTCACACACAGCTTGCGTTTGCAGACCCACGGGAGGATCCAACAGTCAGGGGTGATAATATGTCACCTGTGTGATACATCACCCCTGTGATGACTTTGCCGACATGATATCAGCAGAGGGAACAGGGTCTCGGAAGCACACAGGCCTCGGATGCGTCCCTGGTAGTTATCTGAGGTGACGTGACTGTCCAGGGTACAAGGTCAGGAGCTCAGGAAGGGACCTAAGTCCCAAGCCACGTTGCTCACCATGCAAAAGGGTACAAGGCACTCAGGCCAAGCCAGGTCAGAGCCAACAGAAAGGACAGTCTGTGCTTCACATCACAGACCTGTGGGGCAGTGACCAAGGGAAAGGAGCCGTAAGGGAGGAGCCAAGCAGATGGAGCAGCAGCCATGTCAGAAGTGAGAGTCTGAGTATGGCCGGGACAGAGACCAAGTAGAAGAGACAAATGAAGGCTAGTGAGCTAAGGCCACCCAACCCTGCTATCGCCATATTACAGGGCTCATTCATTCTAAACGGAAGATGTAAGGGGAGCTACAGACAGAAGTGAGCTGAGCCTCACCTATGGGATGGGTGGGTGGATGGGTAGGTAAGTGGGTGGGTGGGTGGGTGGGTGGACGGACGGACAGGTGGGTGGATGGATGGGTGGGTGGATGGATGGATGGATGGGTGGGTGGATGGGTGGGTGGATGGATGGATGGGTGGATGGGTGGGTGGGTGGATGGATGGGTGGGTGGATGGGTGGGTGGATGGATGGATGGGTGGGTGGATGGATGGACGGATGGATGGGTGGGTGGATGGATGGATGGGTGGGTGGAGGGATGGATGGGTGGGTGGGTGGGTGGGTGGGTGGGGTGGGTGGATGGATGGATGGGTGGATGGATGGATGGATGGATGGATGGATGGGTGGATGGATGGATGGATGTGGGTGGGTGGATGGATGGATGGATGGATGGGTGGGTGGATGGATAGGTGGGTGGATGGATAATGTGGATAGGTGGGTTAATGGGTGGATGGATGGATGGATGGATGGATGGATGGATGGATGGGTGATTGATGGATGAGTGGGTAGATGGATGGATGGATGGATGGGTAGGTGGGCGGATGGGTAGATGGATGGATGGATGGATTGATGGATGGATGGGGGGGTGGATGGATGGATGGGTGGGTGGATGGATGGATGGATGGGTGGGTGGATGGATGGATGGATGGGTGGATGGGTGGATGGGTGGGTGGATGGGTGGATGGGTGGATGGATGGATGGATGGGTGGATGGATGGATGGATGGGTAGGTGGGCGAGTGGGTAGATGGACAGATGGACAGATGGATGGCCACATGGATAGATGAATGATGGATGATGAATGTGGGTAGATGGATGGATGGATGGGTGGATGGGTGGATGGATGGATGGGTAGATGGGTGGATGGGTGGATGGATGGGTGGATGGGTAGATGGATGGATAGATGGGTGGTGGATGGGTGGGTAGATGGGTGGATGGGTGGATGGGTGGGTGGGTAGATGGGTAGTGGATGGGTGGGTGGATGAATAGATGGGTGGGTGGGGGGTAGATGATGGATGGATGATAGATGGATGGGTTGGTGGGTGGATGGATGATGGGTAGATGGGTGAGTAGGTGAGTGGGTAGATAGGTAGGTGGCTGGTGGCTGATGGCAAACTTGTCCATCAATAAAGAAGAGGAACAGGTGAATGGAGAGCAATGTGGACTCTGTCCGCCATGTCTCACTATATGGTACCTCAGAGAGCATCAGCCAGGTTCCCTGCTTTGAAAGAGTCCAATTGCTCCCATATCCCCCATTCCTGGCCTGTCTCTGTCAGTGACAATACCCCCAGTGATCAGAGTGAGACATGTGTGGGGACTTCAGGCCACACTCTGCTCATCAGAGTTTGCATGGCAGGAGACAGATGTGGAACCTCTGACAAACACGATGGTAAAGCCGTGGGGAGGAAGGGCTCTTCTCCAACCTGAGGGGTTGGGTACACAAACAATGCCTGATGCTGTAACTGCAGCCCCACGATGCCCCCTAGGGGTCAACATGAGAACAGTGCTCTGGGGGCCTTGGGAGCTGATGGCTCAGTGAGTAACGTGCTTGCCATGCAAGCGTGAGGACCTGAGTTCAGATCCCCAGCACCCACATAAAAAGTGGGGCACTGTAGCACACACTGATAATCAGGGACAGACAGAAGCATTCCTGGGACTTGCTGGCTGGCTGGCCTCACCAATTGGTGAGCTATTGGCCAGTTGAGAGAACATGTACACGTACACACGCATGCACTTGAGCACACACACTGAGGGAAGGAGGGGACAGAACAAGCAACCACATCAATCACACAGTCACTGTCAGCTGCCATGCAGCAGGACCCAAATGTGCAAGGACCCCAGTCCGGTATGGTTCCAGAGCCACAAGGCCTGGTCAGTCAGGGAAAGTACCGTGAACATGGCCCACAGAAAACGAAGCCACCAGTAGAGGAGCTAGCCACGGAGAGCCAAAGAGTGGGTCTCCAGGGACAATATGATAATTCCTACAAGGATAGGACTTAGAACACCAGAAATACTGCCATCCACATTCTAGAGGCCAAAGACCAGGACCCAGGTCTGCTGGTAGTGAGGGGCCTCTGGAGGCTTCACAGAGGCCCTCCTGCCTCTCCCAGGCATCCAGTGGCCACAGTCCTCTAGTCCTTTGGTTTGAACTATCACAGCCTCCTTCTCCAGGTCTTCCTATGGGATTTCTAAGGACAGCAGCCATCAGATTTCCTTTCCTGATCCACACCCATCTCCACTGACTACAACTGCAGACACTGGTGCCCCAGTGTGGCTGCGTTCTGGAGTACCAGGCAGGCATGAATTTGGAGGGAGCCCTCTCACCCCCATACAAATGCCCACTTATATCTCACTATTTTAGCATCCCTGACCCGTCAGGACCTGCGGTCTTCCCATGGGCTGTCTTCTTGTATATTTATTGTCTGTTTCTCCCACTGCGCCTGAAGCCTGTGTGTCCTCCACAAGGTTAGTATTCCACAATGGCTGGAATTCCAAACGCCACACTGCTTACACCTCAACATGGGGAGTCCCAACAATGACAGTATCTGGATTCTCAGCATGCATCCAACAGACAGAACGGGGACCTGGAAGGATTGGGTATGTGACAGCCAACTGCAGCATCGATGGGGTACAGTGTGACACCAGAACCCAGAAACACCAAGCCATTAGGACACAGGAGAAAGGGGACACAAGCCAGACCCAGAATGTGAGTGTCGTCTACAGAGTGTCATCTACCCAGATCCTGAATGTGCATGGGCCAAGAAGCTAGAGGAAGATCTAACGGGCAGACACTGCACAGAGACATGACCCGGGCAATCACCCAGAGGATTCAGTGTCAAGGCAGCAGTGCCCAGGGGTTATCAGTTATCAGGGATACTGCAACAAAGTACCACAGACAGGACGGACAGCACACTACAGGAGTCCCTATCACTCCCTTCTGGAGGCTGCTCTGTGCAGATAGCACTCTCCCTCTGAGGCTCCACAGAAGGTCGCCTTCTTCCTGCCTCTGGGAGCTCTCAGAGTGACCCTTGGCTTACAGCTTGCCTTTTGTTCCAGCCTCGACCTCTTCTCTTAGCTGTTGTCTTGTGACAAGGTCTCACATAGCCCAGGCTAGCCTCAAACTCACCTCTAACCAAGGATAACCTTGAATTCCTAATCCCCCTGCCTCCACCTTCCCAGTACTGGGATGACAGGGTGTGTGCCAACACTCCTGGCCCCACTTGCGTCTTGGCTTTTGTGTCTCAGTCATTGCAAGACTCCTGTACAACCTCAACTGAATTCATCACACCTACAACAAACCTACTTGTAGACTCTCTTTGCTACTCTGTGGGTTCCTTTTCCCACCTTTTACACCCACCCCCCTTCATCCCCTACAACAAGATAGGAGAGAAAGAAAGATAGAAAATGGGCTGGAGAGATGGCTCAGTGGTTAGGAGCACTGACTGCTCTTCCAGAGGTCCTGAGTTCAATTCCCAGCACCACATGGTGGCTCCCAACCATCTGTAATGGGATCTGATGCCCTCTTCTGGTGTGTCTGAAGACAGCTACAGTATATATATATATATATATATATATATATATATATATATATATATATATAATATTTCTAAAAAAAAGAAAGATAGAAAATAGAGAGAGATAGATGTCCCTGGATCCAACCTCTTTGCTTTTGTTTGCTTTGAGCATGACTACTCAAACACAGTAACCAACCCAGCCTCTTAGGGCACAGCCTCTGAAGAGTCCCCAGAATTCCAAACATTGCACAATCGCAGAAACTGTCTGCAGTTGGCAAAAACACGCCTCTGCTTGAGCAGGAGGCAAATCATAGTCAGCTGCTGCGGACAGTCCGAAGCAGCCCCTCATCCCAACAGCCGACATTAAAACAATAGCACATTCTTACATTTCTGTGTTTTTTAAAGAAACCAAAATCCCAAAATTGTCAGTATACATACTTCCTTTTTTGTTTCTTCTTGTCTTTCTTTTTGTTTATAGACAGATCTAGAACCTGCTATGTAGACCAGGTTGGCCTCAAACTCATACAGATCCTCCATCCTTGGCTTTCCAAGTGCAGGGACTAAACGTGTGCACCACCATGCCCTCCTTCTTTGTCTTTTGAGATGAGTCTGGCTATGTAGCCCAGGCTGGCCTGAACTCTTAGCGATCCTCCTGCTCCAACCTCCTGACTGCTGGGACTACAGGTGTGCTCCACTAAATGCACTTCAAAATAAGGTCCTATCTGTCGATCCCCAAGACAAAGAATATTGGAGGCTCAACGGAGCCCAGGGAAGGGAGAAGGAACATGGTGGACCCTGGTGGGGAAAACAAGGGCACACGGAGAGATACACCCTCTCCACATCCTGGTCCAGGACATCCAGCAAAGAGCATTCTGAGATCACTTGTCATCTCATAAACAGTGGTGGGCAGGAAGCCAGACGAGAGTGCCTAAAGTGAGCATCACACAGCAGCTTACTTTCAAGTGACTGATTACACTGCACACACAGGGGTAGGTGCTTTGAGTGAGAAGATAAAATGTCCCCTGTGGCTTGAGGGCACGTGGTAGGCCATCCCCCACACCTTAACCCTTGCAAAGGTCACAGTTAAAACCTGGGTGGAGGCTTGGGGCTGGTTCTCAGCAGTCACTGAGCTCGCCTAGCATAAATAGGACTGAGCTCCATCCCCAGCATCATATAGACAGGGTGTGGCGGTGCGTGGCTGCCATCCTGGCTCAGGAATTCAAGGTTATCCTCAGCTACATAGTGACTTCCAGGCCAGCCTGAGCTACATGAGACCCTGTTTTAAAAAACAAAGTAAAGAATAAAGGTCTGGAAGTGGTGACACACATCTAACATTCCAATATTTGGGGAGGCTGATAAGGCAGAATGATGGCCCGCAGTTGGAGATCGCAGTCATCTATCCAAATCCCCACAACCGCCTTCCACCTCCGCCAAAATAAAGGAGATAAACACAGCCGGCCCCTTCTCTTCATCCGCTCTGGTGTGGAATCTTGGATCCCCACTGAATCGCTGCAAAGTTGCTTTCTCCGGGGTGAGGGGACCCTCGGCTACCTAGTCCTCACCTTAGGGACCGTCCCACCCAACAGCAAGGGGGGGCAAGCCTGCGCATGCGTGCGTCCCCTCCCCACCTGCGCCCTCTCCCCGCCCCTCCCCACGTGACGCCGTGGGAACCCAGACCCCAGCGCTTCCGAGTGGGGGCGGCCGAGAAGCGCGCGCACTGGAAACCGGGTTCCTGGGTGATGTGGAGAGCTCACTTGGCTCTCGGGGTCTGAGAGACCAAACTGGGGGTGGGGCGGTCCCCGACCGCGGCGCGCCGGGAAGGAGGCTGGGCGCACTCACCCGAACGATGTAAGAGACCCCGGGCCCCAGGACCCTCGCATCGGGGTGCAGCCAGCCGTGCGCGGGCTTGTGAATGAAGCCGCCCTTGCGCACCCACTCGTCGGCGACGTCGGGAGTTCCCCGCGCGCCCCGCGACCCGGAGCCCCGGCAGCGGCCGAGAGCTGGTAGCGGACAGGGCGCGGCGCAGCGCGTTCGCAGGCGCCCAGCACGGCGGCCAGCGCGGGGACCCCAGGCTCGGGCTGCGCCTCTGCCGCCCCCGCCACGCGCGCAGCCGCCGGACCGCGGCCCAGGAAGCTACCGGGCGCCGCGAACTTCCACTGCGGCATGCGCGGTAGCAGCGCGCAGAAGGTGGTGGGCGCCTCGGGCTCGGGGGCCGCGCGGCCACCGGGACCCTGCGTCATGGCCGCGGCCGCCGAGGAACCCCGGCTGAGCCTGGCCGGGAGCCGTGCGCTCCTCCCCGCCGAGTGATGTCACCGCTCCGCGCAGCGCGCAGCCGCGGGGGGCTACGCTCCTGGGACCCCGACCCTGCTCTGGCAGCGCCGCCCCCGACCCGGCGAAGCCTGCCGGGGCTCCCGGAGGAGCTGTCCAGTAAAGCTCTGACCGATGGGGAAACTGAGGCCAGGGGTCGCAGACACTGGGCGGGGCGCAATTCTCCAACTTTCAAGTCTCCGCCTTCGCTCCAGCAGCATCCTATCCTCCCTTCTTTCCTTCTAAATGGAGAAACTGAGGCCTGGAGTCGCAGGTGCAAGGAGTGATCCTCTAACCTCGAGGTCACCCTTCACCACCGCTCCAGCAACATCCTGCTCTTCTTTATTTCTAAATTGGGAAACTGAGGCCTGGCTTTGTAGAGAGAGGATGAGACAGCATCCTCTGGCCCCTAAATCCTCCCTTAAACCACTGTTCCACTGTGTTTCCTTTACTAAATAGGGATACAGCAGTAGCTCAATGAGGAAACCGAGGGCTAGGGTAAGGATAAGGCACAATAGGGCATTTGAGGTCTAGGTGGTAGAGGCAGGATGAGACTGTCCCGGTCCTTGACATTTTCATATCCTGCCCAACTTTACTTCTAAATGGGGTCCAGATAGGGCCTGAGGCAGGGCAGAGGCTGGGGTCCAGGACAAGAGAATCTCAAACTCAGGCCCCTCCTCCCCCCACTGAACCTACTTTACTGGTTAGTGGGAAAACTGAGTCCTGGAGCAGGGCCGAGGGAAACTTAAAGGGAAACTGAGGCCTGGAAGTGAAGCAAGTGCCCAGGACACCGCGAGTGGGGCTGCGTCTGGACCGGTCTAAAAGGTGACCATAGGCCGCTTCTGCTGGCTCCTGGCCTGTTTCCTGGGCTGTAAGCAAAGGACACCCATCGGTTCTTTGGGTTCCTATTGGAACCTAAGGATCAGAACTCTCAGGCCTGCCCACCAGTTCCAACCCAGGCTCAAGAGACCTCGGGGATGCCTTACTTAGACCCCCCAAGGGGTTGTCATTACCACTCTGGCTCTGTCCCCCGCCCTGTCCAGGACAGCTCTGCCGGGAAACAAAGAGAAGAGGGCTGGGCGGGGCGGGTTGCGGAGGAGGGGCAAGGCCCGCTAGATCGAAGCGGAGAGAAACTAGATCACTGCCTGCGAAGGGGGCGGGGCGCCCGCGCCCGGGCCCTCAGCAATCTCAACACAGGCACATTAAGGAGTCGAGCCAGGTCGCCAGGTCGCCTTTGGTGCTGTCGGCTGGAGGAGAAGCGCCACTTGGGGCCTGAGTAAGGGCTGAAGTCTGAGAAAGGGCTGTGTAAGTGTGGACCACGGCATTCTGGGTCTGGGCGCACACCCATCATATGTGCTCCTCGACAGAATGGGGAGGTTGATGGTCTGACTCAGCTCTTTAATCTGCAGTCCAAATGACAGTAAATAATACTTTAATAAACTCCTACATATCCCTCAAAGCCTAGCTTCCCAGTACCCCTTCCCGAGAACCGCTCTGTCTCTAGCCTCCTGCTGCCAGGGTCCCCCCACTCGCCCCATGTGAGCTGAATGAGGTTTGCAGAGTTGTTGAGTGTTTTCTTTGCGGCGCGGTTAGAAGTGCTAAATAAACCCATGTGCACAGTGCTAACAGCTGTTGATGGAGAAATGATTTATTGGCAAACAACTCTAGAGGGCGGGGTGAGAAGGGCAGGGGCATCAGGGCCACCTGCAGGAGAGGTCTCCGGCCTCATCTGCAGAAACCCAAGTGGCCTGGACACTGAATTCTAGGACACACAGCTCCCTGTCCAGTCAGGGAAAGGGACACTTCTCCCTGGCCTGGTCTGACCTGGGAAAAGAAACTGGGGCTCTGGAAGGAGGTTCATCACCCTGTATGGAGCCTTGGGTCACAGGCCCCAGGGACAGAAAGATCAGGTGGCCTCAAAGGACCTCGCACTGCAGAAGGGGAGGGAGGCACCTCCTCTGTTCCACTCTGAGGAAACAAGGCGGGGGGGGGGGCAGCAGCCTGTGCCCTGCAACGGTCAGCATTTGGTGTCCCCTACCATGGTGGATGCCCTCTTTGAGTGACGGATGCCCATGGTATATGCTGGGGCCCTGGCCCGGTTAACAGTGACCTGTTCCGGGTTGTGGGTACCAGGACCCGGTGTGTCTTCCGGGGGCCGTGGTGTTCGGGGTCTCCCCAGTATGCTGAAGGCCGGCCTACGCTGCCGGTAGGTGTTGGGGTCAGGACTCTCGTACTGTCCAGGGCCTGGAGTCTCAGAAGGATCCTGAGGGGGGCGTGCGGGGGTTGTGCGGCCCACAACTGTGTAGCTGGGACTGCTAGGCTTGATAAAGATCTGTGATCCCCAGAGGGGTGGCATGGTGTAGGCATTGGGGGCAGGAGCAGAGGTGTCTGGGGGCTTCTGTCGGAGGCGAGAGCCCAGCGTGAAAGCTGGGGCGTTCCGCTGGCGTACGGGGGGTGCCTTCTCTGGGCTGTAGGCCCCAGGGCCTGGTGTTACCTCCAGACCTGGAGAGTGAATAGGCATGGGCACAAGATGGAGGCCTCGCCTGACCAAAGACCTGCACCAGAGGCTGCACGGAATCCCACTCTCACCCCAGCCAGCCGCATTCTTCCCACATGCACTCTTTTCCTGATACTCCCGTGTTCAGACTCCAACTTCCACAGCCCAGACATCCCCCTCCTGCTTCCCACACTCACTCCAGGTGGTGCCCTCTGCCCCTCCAGTACCCCCTGGCCACCTGAATTATCCTCTCTGAAGACCCGCGCACCCTGAGATTGACCCTCTAGGTGGGCCTGAGTCCACCGTGAAATTCAGGAAGGCAAAGACGTCTAAGCCGGCTCGTCCCTGCGTCTGACTGGCATTGGCTTCATTAAAGAGGTGGGGCAGGGCAGAGAGAGAAGATGGAGCAGCCAAGGAGCACAGGGAGATGGGTGAGAGAGTAAGAAGATGGGGTGCACAGAGGGCAGGAGAGAGGAACGGAAGGAAGGATAGGTAGATGGACGTAGAATGGATGCATGGCTGAGTGAATGGGAGGATAGACTTATAAGTACACGAACGCGTGTATAGGTGAATGGATTTACGGATGAATGGCGAGAATAAGAAATAGTAGGTGCATGGATGATGGGTGGATGGATGGGTGGGTGGATGGGTGGGTGGATGGAAGGGGTGGGTGGATGGAAGGGTGGGTGGAAAGGTGGGTGGGTGGATGGATGGGTGGATGGATGGATGGGATGGATGGATGGATGTGGAGAGGATGGGTGGAGGGGTGGGTAGGTAGGTGGGTGGGTGGATGGGTGGATGGGTAGATGGGTGGATGGGTGGGTGGGTGGGTGGATGGGTGGGTGGGTGGATGGGTGGATGGGTGGGTGGGTGGGTGGGTGGGTGGATGGGTGGATGGGGGGATGGATGGGTGGGTGGGTGGATGGGTGGGTGGGTGGGTGGGTGGATGGGTGGATGGGGTGGGTGGATGGGTGGGTGGGGGGGTGGGTGGGTGGGTGGGTGGGTGGGTGGGTGGTGGGTGGGTGGGGGTGGGGGTGGGTGGATGGGTGGGGGTGGAAGGGTGGGTGGGTGGGTGGATGGGTGGATGGAAGGGTGGGCGGTGGGTAGGTGGATGGGTGAGTGGGCGGATGGGCGGGTGGGCGGTGGGTAGGTGGATGGGTGGGTGTGTGGATGGGTGGATGGATGGGCGGATGGGTGGGTAGATGGGTGGATGGATGGGTGAGGGGGTAGATGGATAGATGAATGGCTGGGTAGATGGATGGTGAATGAATTGATGAATGGGTGGATAGGTGGATTGATAACACGGGCAGAGGATAAAGTCAAGTGTCTGAACAATCCTCCAAGAACCATGCAGAGGGGTTGTTTGCACTGGAACCAGGCCTCCCTACCCCTAGGCTGCGGGGTCACCACATTGCCACCTCAGCTCAAGGCCTGAGGGACTGGAGAAATGGCCCTTCATCTGAAAATACAAGGGTTTTATCACTGCAAACACAGTTCTCGGAGCTCCAGTGGTGCAGGAGAGGACGCTCCCCACTTCTAAGCTCCCATTTCCCACCACACACGTTACTTACTCACCTCTAGTCTTACCCCGGCCCTGCATGGAGTAGGCAGGGGGACAGCTACGGCCAAAGCGAGTAACTTTCGGGTCCAAGAAGTAGACAGGTCCTGGGCTGGAGTCCTGGAGGGGTGCTGGGGAAAGGAGCCAGAGTCCCAAAGGTACCCTGAGGTAAGGCCTCCCCTGACCCTCCCCTAAGGCCTGGAGCCTGCAGAGAGCCTGAAGCCTCTCCACCTGGGAGCCACGGCCTCGGAAGTGCTGAACAAGCCGGGGACTGTGGCATGCCAATCCCGGCAGGACCTTGGTCACCCATTGACTGAGGGGGATCAGTCTGCCTGGGCCACATTGTCACACCAGCATGGAAGGAAGAGGTCGCTGATGTTTGACAGATGTCTGTGTGGAAATGGAACCCAGACCCTCCCTCACACATTACTTTAGCTTTCACCCTGACTATGCTTCCAGCCTGATCACTGACTGTTGACCTCTAGGCATGGGGAGTGTTGCTGGGCCCCTGCTGAGCCCTGCCCTGAGTGGTCAACCTCACCGGGTCTTTCTCAAAGCCTCGCTGAGTCCCAGGATGTACCTAGGAACCACCTAGATGTGGGCTTCTGTGCAAAGACACACAAGCAGGGTTTGCACACGCGGTAGGCTCCCCACCACCTCTATGGTGGTCACTTACGTTAAGCAATGGCCCTCAGAAACACCCCACGCCCCGTTTGACAAGAATTTGTTTCCAGCCCTTCTATAGCTCAGAGCTCATCTAAATGACTCCTGGGTAGCGGGGAGGTTGGGTCACAGTCACCAGTATGTGCTGGGCCACACACAGGAAGATGCCTTCCACTCCACCTCAGCTTGCCTGGGCAAGCCTCCTGGCCCATTTTCCTACACAGCCCAGCTTGGGCATCAGGACGTATTCCACTCACCAGCAAGCCGCACTTGGTGTGCCCTTCTCCTGGGACCTTCTTTACCAAACATTTTTAAAATATAGTTTTGTTTTGTTTTGTTTTGTTTGTTTTGTTTTGTTTAGGGGGCGGGCAATATCTCTCTATTATGTGTCTCTGGCTGGTTCACTCTGCAGATCAGGCTGGCCTTGAACTCAGAGATCTACCTGCCTCTCTCTCCCGACTGCTGGTACTAAAAGTGTTCACTGCCAGCACAGACTTTTTTCTGAATTATACACGTCTGAGAGGGAGGTTTTATGTGCCATTGGGGTAGAACCCACTGAAGCCCAAAGACAGATTCAGATTTCCCTGGGGGTTCTGAGCCCCACTGTGCAAGAGCAGTGAGAACTTGCAAGCCTTATCCCACCAGAGTCTTGCTTTACCTCACTGAGCCCGGATCTCACTCCCCGCTCTGGGCCCTTACCTCAGTGGATCCTCCAGCCTTCTGTCTCATGACCTTGATGTGTTCACAGCAGCCCCTTACCCAGACAGCCTCCATCCCACCCAATGGGGAATTAAAGCAGCCTTAGGACTGAGTGCTGCTGCCATGGTGGCTGGGGTGTTCGGCCGACATCACTGAGAACTAAGAGCTGGCTTTGGGGCTTAGATGTCCTGCACTGTAGAATCAGAGGACAGGGGAGGCCCCAGGGCCTGCTCCCCAGAACCTTTGCCCACCACTAAAGACCGCCCTGCGCTCAGGGTCACAAATGTGCACATGGACTTTATTTGACACTTTTGGAACACCAAGCAGGACCACAGCTTTCTTTGTTCCTCTTTTGAATCAAGCCCAAGGCCTTACACATCGTAGGCAAGAGCTCTACCCACTGAGGGGCATCCTGCACCCTAGCCACCCAATACTGGTAGACACAGCAAAATCTTGGTATCTGGCCAGATGTAGTAATATGCATTTGTGGTCCCTGAATTTGGGGGGTAGTGGCAAGGAGGATCAGGAGTTCAAAGCCAGCCTTAGCTGCAGAAGGAGGCAACTACTTGCCAGATGTGGCCCTGCCTGCCCTGCTCAGCCTGAGGCTTGCTTCAGAGAGACCCTGGAGGCTTGGGGGAAGTACCCTGTACCCAGCTGGTCTTACCTTCACTGGGCCTCCGAGCGAGTGAGTAGGCAGGACTGGCTGCCTTGGTACAATCGTGATTGACGTAGCCAACAGTGGACGGAAGAACATACAAGCCAGGTCCCGAGCCTGAGACGCAAAGACCAGATCAGAGCTAGTGCTTGAAACCCAGAGGGGTTAGGTAGAGTCCCACCCTGGACCCCTGCCACCTCCATGTCTGAGTGGAGAAAATGTCCCGGACGACTGGGTGACACCAGCATTGTGAGCTAATCATGAATCACAGAGTCTTCGGAGACTTGGAAAACAGAGACCCAAGGAGACAGGCTAACACAGAAAGGAAAGAGGTTGGGAGCAAAGACCATCGCTGGTGGGGAAACTGAGGCAGGGAACAGAGCAGTTGTCACGCAGTGGGCTACTAAAGCTAAAGGCATAGACACTGCCCCAGGTGGGGAAACAGGCCAGCACGGGGAGAGCGTCGCAGGAGAGGAAACCAGGGCCAGAGTATGGAGACCACTAAAGCTAGAAAAACTAAGGCTGGAGACAAAGACACCACTGAGGGAGGGAAACTGAACCCAGAGTGGAGAGATCCCCAGGTTGTGTGGGTAAATGAGGAACGTGAACCCAGGACAGAAAGATTGTTCCTGAGGGGAAACTGAGGCCAGTCACAGAGAAACACCACCTCAGAGGTCCAGGGAAATGGTGATCTGACCCCGTGTCCATTGTGGGATGGGAAACTGAGTGTGCAGCCTGCATCCTACACAGATGCCCTCCCTGAGCATCCACCCTCAGCCCCTTCACACACTCCCCCCTCTGTGGTCCCCCACATCCACTCTCCCTCTAACGTCCTCCCTCAGGTTCTGCTATACTGTGTCCAGCCTGTCCCCCTGTAGGGCAAGTGTGCAGGGCCAGCCGGTCCCACAGGGGACATATGGACCTGCCTGCAGATACGACCTCTACTCAACATCCCACAAGCCCAGTAGGGAGACAGGAGGAACCCTCCCCAACAAGGCCAGCACGAACCATTCTCCAAGGTGGCCACTCCACAGGACTTCCTCAGTCCGGTCTCCGGGATGTGGCCATCAGCCACCCGCCGGGCCAGGGGCACTGTAGCTGGCCTGGCCACTGGGTCGCAGCTGAGGGTCCCCATGGTGAACAGAGCCTCGGGTAGGCTCCCGCGTCCTGCTACTCTGGTACCACAAACCAGGCACTGTCCCCAATCCTCACAGCTCAGCCGGTGTTGGCAGAAGCTTGGCCTCACCACACCCTCCCCACCACACAGACAGCCCCTTGTCCCTAAGCAAGGATCTCAGGGCCTGGCCAGAGCTAGGCTGGTCGGCCGGACGCTGGCCTGGAAGTAGAGCTGAGATCAAGTGTCAGCCAGGTGGCTGGATGGTCCAGGAAAGACTCCAGTGTCAGCCGAACAGGTCCCCAGGGAGTCGGCTGAGCTGGGCCACAGGGCCAGAGCAGGCCCTAGGGACCCAGGACTGCAAACAGGACACCCAAAGGAACATGGATGAGGGGAGCAAAGCCTCATTTCCACAGACCACAGGGTTGTGGACAGCATGTCCCCAGCTCAGCCTGGCGTTCATTAGAACCGGCTCTCCTTCATTCATCAGCTACCGCGTACCGAGGAGCACCTGATGTGTCCCAGACTCTGTTCAGGGTGGTGTGAATAGAACAGGAACAGACTGGGAAAGGGAGGGAGGGAGTTCTTGGGGTGCACAGAGAAGCTAAACAATAAAGGTAACAGACAGATTGTTCTGGTATGAGCCACGCTGACAAGGAAGACCTGTGAGGGTAAGAGACCAGCTCTGCAAAGGTCCTGAGGCAGAGCTGAGGACAGAGCAGGCCTGTGTTTTCACCTCTGCCAAAGGCCACCATGGCGTCCCCAGCAGAGAGTACTGGGAAGGTCAGCAGAGTGAAACTCAGATGTTTCTCCCAGTTTGTTTCTACACTGCTGGGCATTTTTTTAATGTAGTGACTTGGGGATGGGGCGGGGTGGGGGGGGTTGCTTTGTACCGTTCTGTTTTGTTTGAGTCAGACTCAAAGTAGCCCAGGTTGATCTTGAACTCCTGACCCTCCTGCCTCTGCCTTCCCAGTGCTAGGACTGCATTCAAGAGGTGACCGAGAACTACCTTCTTCTTCAGTCACAGACAATGGAGACTCACATGATTAAGATTCTTAGAGTCCACAGAAACATGCCAAAAGGCCTGAGCCCTGGGCTCTCCAACAAATTTCACGTCAGCCATTTTGGATTCTTTTTTTTTTTTGGTTCTTTTTTTTCGAGCTGGGGATCGAACCCAGGGGCCTTATGCGCTTCCCTAGGCAAGCGCCTCTACCACTGAGCCAAATCCCCAACCCTTTTTTTTTTTTTTTTTAAAGGATTTATTTACTGTTTTATGTAAGTACACTGTACACTGTTGCTGTCTTTAGACACACCAGAAGAGGGCATCAGATCTCATTACAGATGGTTGTGAGCCACTGAGTGGTTGTTGGGAATTGAACTCAGGACCTCTGGAAGAGCAATCAGAGCTCTTAACCACTAAGCCCTCTCTCCAGCCCACCATTTTGGATTCTAGCCCCTGACTCCTATGGGTCCCTGAAGCCGGGGTCCAGGAGTCTCAGAGGAGCCCACAAGCCCAACATGCATGTCCTTGTCCTCTTGACCTACTCTGTTCAGCTCCACCCTTGGCCACATGGGATTAGATGGCTGATCCTGGACCCCACCACCACCACCACCACCCAATGCTTCAACCCCAGGTCCTCACAACGTTAAGGATTCCTTGGTCACACAACCAGTTAAAGTGGCTCACAGCTCACTGCTTGGTTACCTGGACCCTCCAGCTCCCATCATGCAATGCTCTCTGTTCTAGACCATAGCAGCCTGGGCAGCAAGGAGTAAGGACCTGCTTGTCCTGTGCTCAGGCAAATACACTCATGTCTTTCTACAACGTCAGAAGGTACCAAATAACAATAAATTCACAATGTCCAATGATTTCAGTGACAGCAACTTATGATACATCCCGCCAACCTCAGAAGCCTAGCAGGGGCTAACCAGGTACTGTTTGTTCCGATCAGAATTACTGGCGAGTGCACCTACGTGTCCATACACGGTCTACAGAACAGATTCAAGCTAAAGAGGCTGCCACATAGTTCAAGAGGTTTGGGGAGCTGAGAACGAGTCTGCATGGGGAAGATAATGAACCAGGCAGGGCCAGTTTGGGGCTGCTGGGGTCAGAGTTGGAGGGTGAAGCTGCTCCCTTCCGCCCGCCACAAGGTGAAAGACCAATAAAGTGGAAACTTCTGGTTTCCTTGGAAAGTCAGTTGCGTCAGACGGTGTTTTGCTGGGGCAAGCACGTGAAGGAGTGTTTTCCTGAAGCAGACACAGATGGAAGGATGTTCTGCTAAAGCAAGCACGTGAAAGGACACTTGATGAAGGAGTCTTTGCTAGCGACAAGCATGGATTGGTTCGCCTTACATTGCGTAGCTGAGCTCCATTTGTCGTGACTAACACCACCTAGAGACACCACCTCTGGTGGCTGGTGGACTAGAAGGGAGGTTAAAGCATTTAAGAACTGTTATTAAAAATAGGATTGAGAAAATTTTAAGCTACAAATCCAGCTGGGTCTGAAGTAGGGAAATGGAGGTTCAAATATTGGACCAGATAGGCAAACAAGTGGATTGGCAACCAATGTAATAGGCAGTGTCAGAGAGGGGAACGGAACTGAGCCCGTGTGCCAAGGAGAGTTAGGAAGTCCCCAGCTTGCTGGTCCTTGACACACACACCAGGCATCCGAGTTGGTGTGGGGCCATGACCCCACAGTATCCGTCAGTTATGGCATTCTTATGGGACCCTTTGTCAGATGTGTCTGGTAAATTCTTGGTCCTGTTTTCTCTGGTGTGATTTTGAAATGTCCACATATGCCCCACAGTCTCACCTCGATAAACACCGAGTGGCTCCCTTTCAAGTACCAGAAATATGCCATGCCAACCATGTATCGCACACACAGCTGGTGCGGCATCTGGGTCCACCCAGCGGCTGTGGTCATTCCTCTCCCTCAGAATGAGGTCAAAGCCTGCTTGATGACGGCAGAGTCACCCAGAGCGGCGCACAGTCCTGAAGTCTGAAATTTATACAGGCAGCCTTATCTCTTCCTGTTTTAGCTGACACAGGGACCTGGGTTTTTGGTTTGGTTTGGTTTGGTTTGGTTTGGATTTTTAGATTTGTTTATTATGTATACAATGTTCTGCCTGCATGTATGTCTGCGGAGCCGGAAGAGGGCATCAGATCCCATCACAGATGGTTGTGAGCTACCATGTGGTTGCTGGGATTTGAACTCAGGACCTCTAGAAGAGCAGCCAGTGCTCTTAACCACTGAGCTATCTCTCCAGCCCAAGACCTGTATTTTTTTTTTCTTTTCTTTTTTTTCAGAGCTGGGGACCGAACCCAGGGCCTTGTGCTTGCTAGGCAAGCGCTCTACCACTGAGCTAAATCCCCAACCCTAAGACCTGTATTTTTATTAACCAGCTACAAGCCTAAACTGGGCAGGTTGTGAGCTGTTCTAAGCCTTTGGGCTGCTAATAACTTGATAAATGGCTCATTACTGGCCATCTGGCCTCACTGACTCTCTCACCCAGGGGTCAGTCTGTCCATGGGTGTCCTTAAGGCTGCTCTCTCATGGTGACCTCTTAGTGAGTCCCTTGGCAACCTGCTCATTGAGACTCCTCCCAGACCCTCATCCTGACCACATCTTCACTTTCTTCCTCATAATCCTTTTTCCAATACTTTCTTCCTCTCTCCCTGGGACTCCTGGCTGGGATCAGAGTTCAGTCTTCCTCTCCCCTCTGTCCAATCATAGGCTTCTCAGCTGTTTATTAACCAATTAGAGATCATTGGAGAACATTTCTTATACAGCACAGATACAGGAAATGGTTCAATAACCATGACAACATTAACATCCAGACTGTAACCAGATCTCCCACCCATCACAGAAATCAGCATCTGAGATGGACAAGGACGCGGTGGTGCACTTTTTAAATCCAGGCACTCGGGAGGCAGGGACAGTTGGATCTCTGAGTTCAAGGCCAGCCTGGTCTACAAAGCCAGGGCTGGATACACTGAAAAACTGTCTTAAAGAGAAAAAGACGGGGTTGGGGATTTGGCTCAGTGGTAGAGCGCTTGCCTAGGAAGCGCAAGGTCCTGGGTTCAGTCCCCAGACCCAAAAAAAAAAAGAAAAAAAAAAGAGACAAAGACAAAGAGACAGGGAGACAGAAACAGAGAGACAGAGACAGAGACAAAGAGACAGGGAGACAGGGAGACAGAGACAGACAGAGACAGGGCGACAGAGACAGATAGAGACAGAGACAGGGAGACAGAGAGAGAGAGAATATTCAGCATCTGAATATACAGTGCACAAGACCAACCCCCAACACAGTCTCAGGGAAATCATACTGTCTTATACAATATGGAGTAACTTAGGATAGGGCACAGCCTGAACCCAGCCCCATTTCACCTCCTTACAGCCAAAGCCCTACACTGACCAAAACCAATGTACAGGAAGATACAACCCCTCAGCCATAGACTCAGAGCCAGGCAGAGAGAGGGTATCAGGCCTGAAAAGGTCTCTCAAGCCCATCCAAGTCCATTTCCTGAGCCGGTGCCACCAGACAGCCCCGGAAGCTTTGAGGCTGGTGGATTGTTGAGCCCATGGCATGGAACTCACTGGTGCCCTCTGGTGGATGAAAGGAGAACAGGCCCTAGCTAGTCTGCCCACTCTGAAGCTGTACTAGAAAGATGAGAACAAGAGGTGAAGACAGATAAAATCAGATAAAAAGGACGGATAAGTGGAAGACGGTGGAGGATGGTGGGGGATGGTGGGGGATAATGGAGGATAGTGGAGGATGGTGGAGGATGGTGGGCAATGGTTGAGGATGGTGGTGGGTGCTGGGGGATGGCGGGGGATGGTCAGCAATGGTTGAGGGTAGCCAGAGGCTGTATGAAGAGCTTGGAGATCATGGGAGTATGGTGGCAACTCAGAGCACTGTTGATGGGCTCTCATCCTGTGTTTGATAACATCGGCATGGCTTCCCTTTCTCTCTGCTCTCATAGGCTTTGCTCACCCTGTTGAGTATCTTATACATGTCTCCCTCAGAGGCCTTTTCTTAAGCTATGCTTCTGCCATAGCAGCTGTGACGAGCCATTTAATGGCTTCATGCACACAGTTGTTTCCTCTGTCTCCCTGTGCCCAGATGGACGAAGAGCAGCTGGGGTAGACCAGTTCCCCCGGAGACTTTGTAGACAGCCCATGCCTCATCTACATGCCTCTTGTCCCTGAGCCCGAGGCACCATTCTCTCAGAACCAGAATCTGTCTGATTCGTCTTCCTTCTCAAAACAGTGGTGGGGGTCTCAGGTCAAAGGCTTCCAGGGAAGGGGACCCCCCAGAGCATCTGGCTATGTGCAGCCTGATGGGGAGGGGTACATCGTTGGAGACCCGTTCTAATGTTGTGATTCCATCGGTAATCTATATGTGCAAGTGCTGAAGGTCCTCGTCCCCAATAGGTTTTTGATCGATCAATAAAGATGCCAGTGGCCAATGACTGGGCAAAGGGAGACAGGGTGGGACCCTTAGAGATGCTTAGGCTAGGATGCAGGGGGTAGGGGGGTGAGGAACCATGAAGCGCTGGCAGACGGACGGACATAGGAGCTGTGGAAGAGAAAGCCAACCAGCCACGTGAGAAATCATGTGGGTGGTCATTGTCCACTTCCCACACAGGATTGGGCCTGGGGTAGCAGGGGAAGGTTTAGAAGTGCCTGACCTGGGGTTGGGGATTTAGCTCAGTGGTAGAGCACTTGCCTAGCAAGCGCAAGGCCCTGGGTTCGGTCCCCAGCTCCAAAAAATAAAGAGCACTGGCTGCTCTTCCAGAGGTCCTGAGTTCAAATCCCAGCAACCACATGGTGGCTCACAACCATCTGTAATGGGATCTGATGTCCTCTTCTGGTGTGTCTGAAGACAGCGACAATGTACTCACATATATAAAATAAATAAATCTTAAAAAAAAAAAAAAAAGCCTACATCCGATCCAGTCTCTCTCTGTCTTGTGCATCACATGTAGGCTCTCAGCTACTTCTCCTACCATGACTGCCTCCCTGCTGCCAAGCTCCCTGCCACGATGGTAATGGGCTCATGACACTGCGAGTCAGCCACCAATTAAGGCTTTCTTTTGTAAGTTGCCTCGTTCATGCAGTCTCTTCACAGCAGTAGAATAATGACTGAGACAGAAGTTGGTACCAGAAGTGGGGTATTGCTGTGACGAGCCTGATCATGTTATTTGTTGGTAGAGTGTGAACTTTGGGACACTGTATAGTGTCCAGTTGAATGCTCTGAGTAGGAGATTGAACAACAGGAATGCTAAGAGCACCATGGCAGGGAGGCTCAGAGGGGAACAATATCAGTGGCCAAGTCAGAGACCATTCTTTTGATATTTTAGCAAAGAATGTGGCTGTTTTCTGGCCTTTCGCTAAAAATAAAACCTACCTGATACTGAACTGAAGAGTTTTGGATCAGTGTTGTTGGTAGAGGAGAGGTTTCAGGACAGCCTGGTATTGGCTGGAATACGTGGGTTTTAGTGATCACTCTTATGCAGATCTGCAGTGAAAAGGAGCAAGCAAGGAAGAAATTAACGGAAATGTACAGGTTGAGGAGAAAGAGAGCATCCGGGTGTAATGTTGAGGACAAGCCTGCTAAACAGAATAAAGAAAGTGGTATCCTCTGGGCAAGACCCCACCCAGCTAATCCCACAACCCTGAAAAAAGAGTATGCAAATGTAATTCAATGCGGTGAGCTGGTTTAGCCTGAATTGAAGTGGAAACTTCTGGTTTCTTTGGAAAGTCAGTTGTGTCCAACGACGGTGTTTTGCTGGGTCAAGCACGAAGGAGTGTTTTCCTGAAGCAGACACAGGCGAAAGGATGTTTTGCTAGAGCAAGTACCTGTGATGGAGGAGTCTTCACTAAGGACACACATGTATTGGCTCCCCTTCCGTGCGTTGTTAAGCTCCATTTACCATGACTCCATAGAGACAGATTTACCAAAAAAACTCCCGGCGGTGTGGTGGCGGTTTCTTGCAGCTTCCACAGACTCCGGCCAATTGACAGAGCGGTGTCAGGTGACACAGACTCATGTGGCTGAGTGTCTTCGGTTCTGTTGTTTCTGTGTCCCTGCCTTGTGAGGACCACGGCAGCTCAGAAGATGGCGTGTTTACAAGTGCCAGCTCACAGCCTGCCCGCCTGGACACCTGGAGCTGTCCTTACCTTCCTAGTACTGTTCATCTCGTCCTCTGTCCCCAGGCCAGGCCCGTTGGCTCGGCCTCCTCCCAGTTGCCTTCTAGCTTTATCCCATGGGAACCCTAACAAAGGAGACCTGTCCTGCCCGAGTTGGGCACCTGTACCTTCCCTCCCAGAAAGAGCTGCCATTCACGCAGATCAGAACTGGTTCTCGTGGTTTGGTGAGGGATCCGGCCTCCGGTTCAGAACATCCAGTTTTGGCAGAACAGGACGTGAACCTTTCAAGAAATGAAAGGCTCACGTGCTGAAAACCTGAAGAGGAATTCCAGCAGACTCAATTGTGCCCTTAAAAATCTTCCCTTCCTGGGGCCAGAGAGATGGCTCAGCGGTTAGGAGCACTGACTGCTCTTCCAGAGGTCCTGAGTTCAAATCCCAGCAACCACATGGTGGCTCACAACCATCTGTAATGAATCTGATGCCCTCTTCTGGTGTGTCTGAAGACAGTTACAGTGTACTCGTATAAATAAAATAAATAAAATCTTAAAAAAAAAAAAAAAAAAACTTTCCTTCCCTCTCTGGCAGCCCCTCCAGTTTCCTGCTCTTCCAGAACACAGCAGAAATCCAGCCTGCATAACCCTGGTCCTAGCCTTGCCTTCTTCCTGGTGAACTTCTTCTTTCCTCCCACAAGCGCCCACAAGTATCTACTTGTCTGTTCCCATATGAAGGACCTTCCTGACCCCAGTCTACCTTACAGCTCACCTCGTTCTGAGTCACCCAAGCTTAGCCTAAGAACCTAATCGAGCACAGGCCAGATCACAGCTCCTGTGTTCCGGCTGGAATCACGCTGTGCCTTATGCCCCCAAGAGAGCCCTGAGTTCCAGCATGGGAGGTGGTGGACACTTTAAGGACTGGGCCTAGGCAGAGGTCCTAAAGTAACTGATACTGGGCTCTTAAAAGGGCTGTGGGACTCCTGTCTCCTCCTCGCTCTCTGTTTTGGTCTTGTTTTGTTTTTGAGATAAGGTCTTTATGATTTTGCTTTATTTTGTGTTTGTTTGTTTAGGGAGAAAGGTGGTTTACAACAGTGCTTCTTTGTCCTGGAACTCATTTTGTAGACCCGGCTAGCCTCAAACTCAGATATTCCCCATCATCTGCTTCCCGAGTGCTGAGATCAAAGGCATGTGCCCCCATACCCTACTGACAGTGTCTTGTGATTAAGCCCAGGTCAGGCTCAACTTTAATTCTCCTGCCTCAGCCCGCTGAGCCCTGGGATGACAGATGCGTACTGGTATTCCCAGCTCTCACTTTTTTTGTTTCTTGGCAGAGAAGTGAATAGGATGCTCCCCTACGCATATCCTGCTTCACCTCAAACGCATTGACCGCGATCTGAATTCCCAAAGCCGTGAGTCAAAATAAGTTACTTCCCAGGGCTGGAGAGATGGCTCAGTGGTTAAGAGCACTGACTGCTCTTCCAGAGGTCCTGAGTTCAAATCCCAGCAACCACATGGTGGCTCACAACCATCTGTAATGAGATCTGATGCCCTCTCCTGGTGTGTCTGACAGTGGGTATGATAAATAAATAAATCTTTTTTTTTTTTTTTTTTTGGGGCGGGGGCCTAACCCCGGGCCCTTGGCTTTGTTGGGAAAGGCCTTTCCCCCGGGGCTAAACCCCCAACCCCCAAATAAATCTTTAAAAAAAAAAAAAAAAAGTCACTTTCCAGGAGTTACAGAAATAGAAAATAGACTCCTCCCGGCTCAGATTCCTCTCACAGAACCAAAGCTCCAGGACGAAGGGAGCACTCAGAGATAGAGCTTCTGCCTAAAAATCCTCCAATGAGGAGCTGGACGCGTGGCTCAGGGTGGATCCCTGCCTAGAATCCCCCAGTGAAAGGCAGGGGGCGTGGTAAGAGTGGAGTCCCTCCTTAGAATCCCCAAGTGAGGGATGGGGTGTGGAAGGATAGCAGAGTGTTTCCGTGTTTTCCCACGACACACACACAGCACACACACACACACACACACACACACACACACACACACACACACACACACACACACACACACACATCGCACACGATATCCCTCAGTTAATCCCGGGCGCCTCCCTGCCACTTCTTTGTGCACAGAACCCAAGTTCCTTGGGCCAGGAGTCCTGTGGTACTTAGAACCACATATATATAGTATCACTCAAAAAATTCGTACTGGCCCTTTCCCCTGGCTGGCAGCTCGGGGGCCGCACGATGCCTGGACTTACAGTAAAAGACGTTAACCTGCAGGAGTTCGTCAGAGCTCTGGCAGCCTTCCTCAAAAAGCTCAAAGTCCCCGAATGGGTGGACACAGTCAAGCTGGCCAAACATAAAGAGCTCGGCCTGTGTGATGAAAAGTGGTTCTACACACGAGCTGCTTCCACAGGCGCGGCAAGCAAGACCAAGATCTACGGAGGTGTCAGGCCCAGCCACTTCAGCAGAGGCTCTAAGGGTGTGGCCCGCGGGCTCCTCCAAGTCCTGGAGGGACTGAAAATGATGAAAAAGGACCAAGATGGCGGCCGTAAGCTAACACCTCAGGGACAGAGAGATCTGGAAGGATCGCTGGACAGGTGGCAACTGCCAATGAGAAGCATTAGAACAAAGGATTCTGGGTTAATAAATTGCCTCATTCATAAATAAATAAATAAGTAAGTAAATAAATAAATAAATTTGTATTGAGTTACTAATGGCCCCTTACCCTAGTAACTGCTCTCATTCTTCAGGTCCGCAGGGCTCTGCCACAAATTATAAACAGGACCCCAGCGTCCAGTCCCGCCATATCTGTTTCCAACACACCCGACAAACCTTAAACAAGACATTGCCTTCGCAATGGTCTACACATGCAGAATCAGAGATGAAGGCAGAAGTATTGAGTTAGAGACCAGTCTGGGCTACAAAGTGAGCCCCTGGCCAGCCTGGGTTATAAAATTCAATAAGTGAAACATATTTCCCCAGCATCTTCATCCCAAGGAAGAGAGGCACTTGACTCCATCATGGCAACAAGATCTGTTGCTTAGCAACCGTGTCATCATAATCTTAGCCCCTAGTAACAGGACCATAACGTTGGTAACAGAACCCTGACACAAGGAAATTGAACCTGTCTCCTAGCAACAGGCCCCCAGACCTAGCAACATGCAGCCAGCCCCTAGCAACAAGGCGTTAGACTGAGCAGCAGGTCTCCACTCTTGGCAACATGGTCCCTGCCCCACCCAGCAACAGGATCCCAACCTTGGTATCATGGTCCCAGACCTTAGTAACAGAATTCCAGCCTAGCAACCCAGCCCCAGCCCCTAGTAACAGGTTTCTAGCCTAACAACATCATCCCTGCCCCTAGCAACAGGGTCCCATCGTAGCAATACGGGCCCAACCAATAGTGCCAGCAGAGCCAAATCCTACAGAGATAACGCATATCCCTGCACAGGGAGACCAGAGTGCATCCCCAGTCTCTAGGCCCTCCATCCTGGCACTGACCAAAGCCTCCTAAGTGAGATTTGTGATTGATGGGGGGATGAGAACCACACTTCCCTCAGCTCCAAAGCCCCCTACAGCCCTAGTATCCTTGCCTGAGAGTGCTAAGGACTAAGCACTCAGGTGCCCAGCTTCCTAGCTTGGTGGGCTACAGACACAGCCCACTGCACGATGGGGATTGGGGTTCATCTAAGGGGATGACAGGAACCCAGAGAACTGTGGGCTTGGCTGAGAGCAGAAGGGAGGGCTAAGCTTGTGTGGACAAGACCGAACATGGAGAAGTGGGAGGGTGGGGAGAGCTAGAGAAAGGTGATCTCAGACAGTAGATGTGAGTCCATAAGTGTCATAGGTAAAAAGTCAAGGGGAAAAAATGTACAGAACGCACGAAACTCGAGAAGGATGACCAAAATGCGGATGCTTCTTCTTTTTTTTTTTTTTTTTTTTTGGTTCTTTTTTTTTTCGAGCTGGGGATCGAACCCAGGGCCTTGCGCTTCCTAGGCAAGCGCTCTACCACTGAGCTAAATCCCCAACCCCCGCTTCTTCTTTAAAAGGGAACAAGAATACCCTTGGCAGGGAATAGGGAGGCAAAGTTTAGAACAGAGGCAGAAGGAACACCCATTCAGAGCCTGCCCCACATGTGGCCCATACATAGACAGCCACCCAATTAGACAAGATGGATGAAGCAAAGAAGTGCAGGCCGACAGGAACTGGATGTAGATCTCTCCCGAGAGACACAGCCAGAATACAGCAAACACAGAGGCGTATGCCAGCAGCAAACCACTGAACTGAGATCAGGACCCCCGTTGAAGGAATCAGAAAAAGGACTGGAAGAGTTTGAAGGGGCTTGAGACCTCATATGAACAACAATGCCAAGCAACCAGAGCTTCCAGGGACTAAGCCACTACCTAAAGACTATACATGGACTGACCCTGGACTCTGACCTCATAGGTAGCAATGAATATCCTAGTAAGAGCACCAGTGGAAGGGGAAGCCCTGGGTCCTGCTAAGACTGAACCCCCAGTGAACCAGACTGTTGGGGGGAGGGCGGTAATGGAGGGAGGATGGGGAGGGAAACACCCATATAGAAGGGGAGGGGGAGGGTTTAGGGGGGATGTTGACCTGGAAACTGGGAAAGGGAATAACAATTGTAATGTAAATAAGAAATACCCAATTTAATAAAGAGGAGGAAAAAAAAGTCAAGGGAAAGGCCAAGTGTTGGTGAGTAGGATGAAATAGAAACTTAGTTCTTTGGAAAGTCAGTTATGTCAAATGATGTTTTGGGGCACACAGGTGAAAGGATGTTTTGCTATAGCAAAAATGTAGAAAGACCCCATGATGAAGATGTATAAATATGACCCCACAGACAGTGGAAGACGGGCACTGAGCCATAGTTTGGTTTGCTCTGCCTCACGATTCTTCACTAAAGACACGCATGCATTCGTTCACCTTACAGAGCGTTGTTGAGCTCAACCTGTGGTAACGCTGCCATTGGGAGAAACTCATCCAAGAACTGCTCGAGAGGTCCCTGCAGCAGCTTGCTGCTTCTGCCGCCTCCCCTCAGACCAGATGGTGAGCCTTGAGGTTCCTTCAGGATTGAACTGTGGCTGCCGGTTCGTGCCTGGTGTCTGCCTGCCTAGAGGACTGGTCTTCAGCTGCTGGGTCGTATTTGGTGTTTGCTGCAGGACTGAACTGCTGCCCAAGAAGATCCTACTCACCCCAAAATAACTACTGCTGGACAGGTCCACTCCCCCTCATATCCTAGTAACTTTTCTTCTTTTCTTTTCTTTTATTTTGTTGTATGTGAGTACATTGTAGCTGTCTTCAGACACACCAGAAGAGGGCATCAGATCCCATTACAGATGGTTGTGAGCTACCATGTGGTTGCTGGGAATTGAACTCAGGACCTCTGGAAGAGCAGTCAGTGCTCTAACCACTGAGCCATCTCTCCAGCCTCCCCTAATAACTTTTCTCTTCCACTACCTCTACTGAGTAGTGGGTTAGAGGAGAGGTTGAACCCTTATTAAAAGTAGTTTGCGGGGGTTGGGGATTTAGCTCAGTGGTAGAGCACTTGCCTAGCAAGCACAAGGCCCTGGGTTCGGTCCCCAGCTCCGAAAAAAAAAAAAAGTATGCTGCAGTGGGGCAAGAAGGGGAGGGCTCAGAGTTGGTGGCCAGATGTAGCTGGAAGCCAGAAACTGCACCTCCTCTTTAAGGTTAAGGCTGGAGAGGAGTTAGTGTGGGTTTAGGGTTGAGGTGAGGGTAGGGTTGGGTTTGGGGCTGAGGTAGAAGGTTAGGATTGCATCAGGGCTAAATATTTTTATATTTAAAAATTATATTTAAAAATTAAAAATTTTTATATTTAAAAGCCTTTGCTTTGTGCTCCCAGATCCTGATAAACCTGCTCATTCCTGCATCTGACTATCAGCCTGCAAGGTCCCTGAAGTGAGAACTGTAATTTTAGTTTTTTCAAAACCTATATTTAATGATGGCTCTTAAATGCTTTAACCTCCCTTGTAGCCCACCAACCACCAGAGGAAGTGAGAAAGAAAGGATACGGGGCAGAGTGGGGGGTGGGCCTATTTAGAAAGATTCTTTGGAGCAGCTCTGGTCTGTGTTGTCTGGAAATCAGCAGGTTCAGTTCACAGGTTAGCAGGTAGTAGCATCGCAATCTGCTTGCAAACACCTCACAGACGCACTAGCAGTCCAGTTCCATAGAGTCGGATTAGCAGCAGCAGCAGTGACATGACCTAGCAGAGACAGCCAGGCTTCAGTTTCAGCTCAAGTCAGCAGAGGGACCAGGGCCAACATGAACACCAGGCGAAGTTCTCAGCTGCACCTCTTTTTCTGGGAAGCAAAGATCAGCAAAGACTTGAGACCAACAAGCATTGCACAGCTAGCTCTGTCAGCAAGCCGAGCTCTGTCTCCCTCTCTCCGTCCAGTCCTATTTATACCATCTAAACATCGCGTGTCCTCCACATATCTTGCCTCAGGATCTGTATTCAATCAGCCCAAGTCTGTGGAATCCCGATAAATGCAGCTTAAGTATGTAATATAAGTATGGACCAATACATGCCTGTCGTTAGCAAAGAATCCTTCACCACATGTTCTTTCACGTGCTTGCTTTAGCAGAACATCTTCTCTCCTGTTTCTGCTTCTGCCTCACGAGTCTGCCTTAGCCTTTCACACCTGTGTCCACTTCAAAATGTTCTTCATGTGTTTGCCCCAGCAAAACACCACCCAACTGACTTTCCAAAGTTTCCACTTCAAACCTCTGGTTTCTTTGGAAAGTCGGTTACATCAAAGAATGTTTTTCTGAAGCAGACACAGATGAAAAGATGTTTTGCTAAAGCAAACACGTAAAAGACACGTGATGTTAAGGAGGATCCAACAGACAGTGGACAACACTGGATGGTATTGGTATGCCCTACCATTCCTTAATAGTCATTGTTTTTCAAAACTTCATAGAAATGCAGCAAAAAACTTCTGAGGCTGGAGAGATTGCTTAGAGGTTAAGAGCACTGAATGCTCTTCCAGAGGCCCTGAGTTCAATTCCCACAACCACATGATGGCTCACAACCATCTGTGATGGGATCTGATGCCCTCTTCTGGTGTGTCTGATGATAGCTACAATGTATCCATATGAAATAAATAAGTCTTTTTTTTATTTTTATTTTTATTTTTTTCGGAACTGGGGACCGAACCCAGGGCCTTGCGTTTGCTAGGCAAGCGCTCTACCACTGAGCTAAATCCCCAACCCCATAAATAAGTCTTTAAAAAGAAACTTATAAAAAGTAGGGTTTGAAAGAATTAAACCTATAGGTCCCCCACAGTACTGGACCAGCCAGGGTCACTGGAAGGTATCCTCAAGAGGGGAGTCATCATGTTGTCCACTGGCTTAACAATTAATAGGAGAACCGAGGTCAGGGCTCCAGGTTGTTCAATCTGGGCAGTTCTGGAAACTAGACCCTGCTCATGACCTCTGACCCAGACCCCCAGCCTGCCTGTTGCAGCTGGCGCCTCTCCTGAGCGCAAAGGCAGAAACCACCAAACAGCCGTGACTGTAATGTGGCACTCTGGTCCTCCAGCGGTGTGAGGGGCCACCAGAAATTCTCTAGGCTCCCAGTCTCTCTGTTCAGCTTTCTCCTCAGAGAGCAATGTCCCCATGCGGGATGCTTTTTGTCTTGGACATCCGGCTGCCCTAATGGTCCCAGTCTCACCATCTGCCATGAAAAGGGGTGAGGGAAGTCTTGTACCCGCTCAGGCACGGGACAACAGCCAGGTCACCCTATCCCAGGCCAGTGGGTGTCGCTACGAGCCTGACCAGGACGCGGTGACACACTCAGCTTCCCAGACCCAGAGCAGCAGGTATCCATGGAGTCCTCACAGCCAGAATTCCAGCCTCCCTGAGCCTCTGTGATTCCTGACATCTCCAAATTCAGGCAATCCAAGGTCAGGCAGATGACATTCTCACGCCTATCCTCCAGACGGAAGGCAGCAGGCGGCATGAATATTTTCCTTTTTTAACCATTTGTTTCAATGTTGTGTGCATCGCTATTTTGCCTGCGTGTATGTCTTCCGTGTGAGGGTGTCGGGTCCCCTGAAACAGGAATCACAGATTGTAACTCGGTAACACGTGTGGGTGTCAGGAATTGAACCCAGGTCCTCTTGGAAGAGCAGCAGGTGCTCCTAACCGCTGAGCCACCTCTGTGAGCCAGCCAGCCCCAGCAGACCTCTCTTCATTGCTTGTGACCCGGCTTTGGGTCTGGCCCTGCCCATAAGGTCTCCCACCAGGCCCAGCACAACTTAAAAACAGGTGATTTCTGGAGCACAAAGGCCACGTGGATTGAAGGTGAGTGTCCCGCCATGGACGGTAGATAACCAGGTCTAGCCGTACCTCCTTGGGTGACCTGTATGGGAGGGAGTATGTTTGTGACTCTCCACAGCACAATGGGAATATGTCATTTTTTAAGTATTTATCTATTTTATACGTGGGTATTTTGACTGCATGTATATTTATGCACAGAATGCATGTGGTCCTCTGAAAGAGCTGTAAGTACTCTTATTGCTAAGCCCCCCTTTCTCCAGACCCTACTTATGTCTTGTTTTTTTAATATTTATTTATTTTTGGTTTTTCAGTCATGGCTTCTCTACATAACCCTGGCTATCCTAGAACTCACTATACAGACCAGGCTGGCCTTGAACTCACGTGCCTCTGCCTCCTGATGTGCTTCACTACATCCAGTCCTTTTTTTTTTTTTTTTTCCCTGTTTCCCTTGTGTGTTTGTATGTGTCTATGTAAATACAAATGACCTCACAGGCCAGAAAAGAATGGCAGATCTCCCTGGAACTGGACTTACAGGATATTGTGAGCTACCTGACCTTCGTAATAGGGTTCAGGTCCTCTGAAGAACAGCCAGTCCCCTTAACCACTGAGCAATCTCTCCACCCCCACTCCCACATCCTCTCCACCTGGCCCCACCCCACCTCCAAGCTCCACAGGGTCAGACTCTCAGACAGTCTCTTGCCACCATGTCCTCTGGGAACCGCACCCCCAGGAGTAGTGAGCACACAAAATTGACCACTGAGTGAGAGCGAGCACTGTTGGAGCAAAGCTACCTTCTGGAATCTTCCTCACACTGTGGGTAGGGGAGCCAGGATGTCAGGTCTCCTGAGAAGGGTGAACCTCTGTGGGGAGGGGGGCTTCCTGTGGAGCCAGGAGGACTTCCTCCTGGAAGGACAATGGCGGGAAGGGGGGTCGAGGACAGGAGGTGCCCCAGAGAACACGACAGAGTCCTGCTGGCTCTTGGCCCTGCTGGGGACAATTGCCCCTAGGTCACCAGCACTCCAGATCCTGTGCTCTCACTGTCTCTATGTCTCTCTGTCTCTGACTCTGTCTTGATCTTTGTATCTCTCTTCATGTCTCTGCCTTTGTACCTTTCTGTGTCTTTGATATGTGTCTGTCTCTATCTCCATCCCTCTCTGTCTCTCTGTCTTCCTCTCTCTGTCTCTGTCTCTGTCTCCCTCTCTGTCCCTTGCTGTCTCTGTCTCTCTATCTCTGTCCCTCTCTGCCCTTCTCTGTTTCTCTATCTCTGTCCCTCGCTGTCTCTGTCTCTCTATCTCTGTCCCTCTCTGTTTCTCTATCTCTGTCCCTCTCTGTCCCTCTCTGTTTCTCTATCTCTGTCCCTCTCTGTCCCTCTCTGTTTCTCTATCTCTGTCCCTCTCTATCTCTGTCCCTCTCTGCCCCTGTTTCTCTATCTCTGTCCCTCTCTGTCTCTCTCTCTCTCTGTCTCTCTCTCTCTCTCTGTCATATCTCTTGTCCCTCTCTGTTTCTCTTTCTCTGTCCCTCTCTGTCTCTCTGTCCCTGTCTGTCTGTCTGTCTCTCTCTGTCATATCTCTTGTCCCTCTCTGTCTCTGTGTCTCTGCCCCCCTTCCTCCAGCTCTGGCCTTCCCATGGCTTATCCCCCTCTGCACTATGGCTCCAGCTCTCCTCCCCACCATGAACAGGATGCCCCACTGTCTTGCAGGTGGAGTCAGGACTAAAAAGAGTGTCCCTTAAGACCTTCAAGGAAAGCAGGAACCACGCCTTCAGCCCTCACCGCCTTAGCCAGCCAGGCTCCTGCTGACCCTTCCCCACCTGGCCCTGGTAGAGCAGGAAGCTGGGTCAGGGGTGGGGAAGTAGCCCATTCACCAGGTTTGCTGCCCCCCACCCGGGTTAAGAGCCCAGCTTCCCGGGGAGGGCTCCTGTCTTGGAGTCACCTTCCTGCACAGCTTCCGGGCACTTGGGGCATGCTGGGCCAGGGGCGGGGGATGGGGCCCAGACAACCACAGCCCTGACTACACACACACACACACACACACACACACACACACACACACACCTGAGCCTGGTGTCCACTACTCTTTCCACACCTCAGTTTCCCCATTGTGATACCAGCCTCCACCTGCCACACCCTCTATCTGTTGTTTCTGTTGCTGAGATCAAACACCATGACCAAAAGCAACTTGAGGAGGAAAGTGTTTATTTCAACTTAACACATCCTGATCACAGCCCTTCATGAAGGGAGTCGGGAGCTGATGCAGAGGCCATGGAGGAGTGCTACCTACTGGCTTGCTTCACCGGCTTCCCTATAGCACCTAGGACTGCCAGCCCAGCACCGGTGCCAACCGCAGAAGGCTCACCACCCACATCAACCATTATTTAAACAGAACCCCAGGCCTGCCTGCAGACCAGACTGGAGGGAGCATGTTTTTCAGCCAACGTCCCTCCTCCCGAATGACCCTGCTTCTGTCCAGCAGCCAGCCCTAGGCGAGAGCGCTCCCCAGGCCTGAGTGGACATAGACTTACGTCCACAGCAGAGCAAAGCAGAGGCCAGAAATGGAAGCCGGGTCAGTCTTGGAGACAGGAGAGGGCAGAACGGTAGTGCAAAGGTACGGCTGCCTGAGGCAAGAACACAGGAACAAGCCTGCTTTCTCTGCAAGCCCCTGAAGCCTGGAGGTGTGGATTTGTAGCCTGTGCTCCTCAGTAAGGGTCTGGGCCGGGAGTGGGAGAGACCGTATGCTGATTCTGGAGGAGAGTGGGAGAGAACTCATAAGAATGTATGATATTCTCAGAACTCCACAGCGAGACCATCTATGGGTCCACACCTGCCACCCCCACCCCCCACCCCCACCCCCTCCCCGCCACCCCCACCACCCCCCACCCACCACCTCCCATCCCCCACACCACCACCACCACCACCTCACACACACCACCCCACACCCCCACACCACCACCCCACACCTATCCCCCATATCCACCCCCCACACCCGCACACCCACCCAAACCCATTGGGCCGGCAAACCGAGGAGCACTAGACAGCATTGCCCTGCGATGCTGATGTCAGGTGCTGGGCTTGAGCCATGAGCCAACTATGGTACACAGCTCAGGGGGTGGGAAATTTTAGTCTAAGGTGTGGCAGGTCAAAGCTGGAGTTCCCTGACTCCATTCACCACTGGAAAAACACGCAGAGGAGTCAGAAATGGAGAGTTGTGGGTCCCCAGGCTGGCAATGAGGAGCCTGGGGGGCTGGGGGCTCCCAAACCACTGTGTCTCGGGGAGTTAGGATCAGAATTGGGGGCCCACAGGCTGAGGATGATCCAGGGAAACTCACTGATGATCGTCCTTAGCAGCCGTTGTCTGGGAGTGTGGAGGGGCCTTCAGCAGGAGACTAAGGCTGTGGCTCTACAGACGAAGGCCTTCTCCATGCTCCCCACGGCGTTCTTGATGAAAGAACTTGGTTCCAAACTGTTTATTGATTGTGCATCATGGAAATGGGTGCTTACCACCTCCTCAGGGTAGACCAGAGATTAAACGCCTATTGCAGGGAGGAATGTCTGGAAAGGGAAGCCTATGGATTAAACCCTCAGGGCCTCGAGATACTTCATTAGCATGGAGAACTTCATTGGAAGCACGTTTTCCAGGCCAGGATTCTGACTGGGAACAGGCAGCTGCCTACTGTCTCAGGTGGGTGCCTGCGTGTCAGGGGCTCTGAACCCACTCAGTCTTACCAAGTTTCCTGGCAAGGTCCACCATCTCACAGGAATCTACCAAACTCAAGACTCCATATTGCAAGTCAAAGTGAGCCGGCCCCAGGTCCCAGGCTCTGCCAGGCCTGCAGTGAAAGGGTGAAGACTTAGGGGACAACTGGTGACTCATCCCAGACACACCACATGGAACTCAGGCCCCAGAAGAACTCCCACACTGGAGTACTTGGCCCCAGGAACCATACCCCCCCCGAACCCCCCTACCCCCTACCCTCGACAACCAGAAGCAGGCCAGGCCCCTATGCCACCCTCATGCGGCCATACATGGAGTGAAGGCACAGTTCTAGCCAGCTAGGCGGGCGGAGCAGCATAGGACTGGCAGGATTCCATGCACTTGACCCACCACGGTGACCCACCTCCAGCTTTTAGCTTCAGCCTTCCCGTCCATAGAGCTGGGGCCTGGAACCGTCCAAGACCTTCCCGGCCCATTTGTAATGACTGTTCCGGGTCCCTGCCTCACCTCTAGCCTCCTCTTCTCTGTCTCCTACGTAGTCGTAGTCGGGGTCGGGCTGGGAAAGCCCCCTGGGAAATCCCACGGAGCAGGCAGAAGGGGGAGGAGAGGCAGGGTCTCAGACAGTAGGAAGCTGCCAGCCCACTGTTATTTAAGCCGCTTCCCCTGACCGGTCAAAAGACAGAGAAAGGCATGGAGCCCATCCTGGCCCTCCTGCTGGCCCTGGGACCCTTCCAGCTCAGCAGAGGTAAGCAGGGATGTGGGGAGGAAAGAGGCTTCCAGACAAATAGATACAGGGGAAGAGATTTGGGGAGTGCTATGAAAATCCAGGGCTTTTGAGAGGCTGGTCTGGGGAAGTGGGGCTGTGGTTGTTCTCTAATCAAGGCCCTGGGGCAGAGGGCTGGAGCCCTGGGGTCTCAACCCAGGGTCGGGGCTGGAATCTGGGACCCTGCTACCCCAGCACAGCCTTAATACTCTTACTCCTCAGGCCAGTCCTTCCAGGTGAATCCTCCTGAGCCTGAGGTAGCTGTAGCCATGGGCACATCCCTCCAGATCAACTGCAGCATGTCCTGTGACAAGGATATAGCCCGGGTGCACTGGCATGGCCTGGACACCAACCTGGGCAATGTGCAGACCCTCCCAGGCAGCAGGGTCCTCTCCGTACGAGGCATGCTGTCAGACACGGGCACTCGTGTATGCGTGGGCTCCTGTGGGAGTCGAAGCTTTCAGCACTCTGTGAAGATCCTTGTGTATGGTGAGGCCGACTCTGCCTTTCTAGGTGCCATCTACCCCAGGGGAATCAGGACCTTGCACCATCCTAATGCTATCACCCACTAAGTCCCCTCGCTCCACTGCCTTCCCCACACTGTAGACCTTCAAGGCTGACCTACCCACCCTTCCTGTCCCAAACACCGGAGGCCATAGCTGCACTATCACTCCAAACTCACCTCCCCCTTAGCCCAGCCCTGACCTCCAAGCTCAGCCCCGGGCCCTGCTGTCGATCCACAGCCTTCCCAGACCAGCTGGAGGTAACCCCGGAGTTCCTTGTACCTGGACGGGACCAGGTAGTGTCCTGCACAGCCCACAACATCTGGCCTGCAGGCCCGGACAGTCTCTCCTTTGCCTTGCTCCAAGGAGAGCAGAGCCTGGAGGGTGCTCAGGCCCTGGAAACAGAGCAAGAGGAGGAGATGCAAGAGACTGAGGGCACTCCACTCTTCCAAGTGACACAACGCTGGTTGCTGCCCTCCCTGGGGACCCCCGCCCCTCCTGCCCTTTATTGCCAGGTCACCATGCAGCTGCCCAAACTGGTGCTGACACATAAAAGGAAGATTCCAGGTAAGGCCACTGAATCCTAACTGCCATGGCTCAGCAGCTCTGGAACTTAGACGACTGCCTGTCCCCACCGGTAGATCCCCAACAAAATTGTCCAATGTCCGTCCCACAAGGCAGCCAGAGAAAAGATTGTTTCAAAAGATACGGGCCTACTTCGTGCTAGCCCCAGAGTGATATTTCCATCATTTTCTGTTCACAAATTCTTGGCTTTGCCTAGCTGGGTGATGTCAGTGCACACCTTTAATCCCAGCACTCAGGAAACAGAGGCAGGAGGATCTCGAGTTTGAGGCCAGCCTGTTGTACAGAGTGAGTTCCATGACAGAAAGGGCTACACAGAGAAACCCTGTCTTGAAAGACCAAAGTAGGGGTTGGGGATTTAGCTCAGTGGTAGAGCGCTTGCCTAGGAAGCGCAAGGCCCTGGGTTCGGTCCCCAGCTCCGAAAAAAAGAACCAAAAAAAAAAAAAAAAGAAAGACCAAAGTAAATGAATAGTGGCCTTGTAGACTTACATAGGAGCCAGGACCCAGTAACTGTTCTGTGTCATCAGCTCCTGGTCCCAACTAGTATGGTGCCCCCTGTCTCTTGGGTGATGGGGGAGGGGTGTTGGATGGGTTCTGGACCAATACTGGGTTGCAGATGAGGAAAGCTGAGGCTACAGGAAGAACATTCATTCTGTTTGCAGTCCTACAGAGCCAGACCTCACCAGAGCCCCCCAGCACCACCTCTGCTAAGCCGTACATCCTGACCTCATCACATACTACTAAGGCAGTCTCCACTGGGCTCAGCAGTGTAGCCATGCCTTCTACCACTCTGAGCTCCGAGGGGCCCTGCTACCCCGAAATCCACCAGAACCCAGAGGCAGACTGGGAACTTCTCTGCGAAGCCTCCTGTGGGTCTGGAGTTACGGTGCATTGGACCCTGGCTCCTGGTGACCTGGCAGCCTACCGTAAGAGGGAAGCCGGGGCCCAGGCATGGCTAAGCATGCTGCCCCCGGGCCCCATTCCCGAGGGCTGGTTCCAGTGTCGCATGGACCCTGGCGGGCAGGTGACCAGTCTGTATGTTACTGGCCAGGTGACCCCAAACCCCTGTGAGTGCTGGGGCCCTGGGAGGGATGGACAAATGGGACTAAAACGCTAGTCAGGCAGGGTCTGTGCCATGCCTAGCCTCAGTTTCCCCTATGTTCAGTGTGCTTTCCTGACTGTGAAACCACTTAGAATTGATTTTAAAATGATAGCTGGGGCTGGAGCAGTGGGTGGCGCAGAAGTTAAGAGCACTTACTTGTCTTGCAGAGGACCTGGGTTCACTTCCCATATGGTGGTTCACAAACACCTGTAACTCCAGATCCGGGGAACACAACCTACACTTTTGGCCTCCAAGAGCACCACATGCATGTGATGCACATGTGTACATACACACTGAGAACTCCTACACATCAAAATAAGACAGTCACGTGTGCTGGTGCATGCCTTTAATCCCAGCACTCAGGAGGCAGTCAGGGGACTCATATCCACTTGTAAATCTAGTGCCCGGAAACTTGACGCCCTTCCCCTGACTTCCGAGGGTACCTGCATATATGTGGTGCACACATGCACACACACACAGACACACACACACACCACACACAAGCACACACAAGCACACACACCACACACACACACACACACACACACACACACACACACACACCACAAATAAACATTAAAAAATAAACCTTAAGCCAGGCGGTGCAGCAGCAGCACACACATTTAATCCCAGCTCTCAGAAGGCAGAGGCAGGCGATCTCTGAGTTCAAGGCCAGTCTGGTCTACAGAGCAAGTTTCAGGACAGTCAGCCAGGACTACATAGAAGATCCTTGTCTCAGAAAAGCAAAACAAAATAGACAAAAAAAAATAGAACTGTGCTGAGCATGATGGTGCACAGCTAGGACCTAAGTACTCGGGCCGTAGAAGCAAAAGGGTCAATGTCAGCCTAAGCTACAGAGTGAGACCCTAATTTAAAAACAAAAACTTCCCTTAAAGTATGTTTTCATTCTGTCAAACTTCCATGCTGTCACAGAATGCTTCCATGTGTCCGGTTGGGTGGCTGCTTTCTACCCAAGTAGAGGCTGGCTAGTTGAGAAGTCCACTTTTAAACAGTAAGGGCCTGTGTACAGTTCCTTCCCTTTGTGGAGCCCGCAGGCACTGTAACTGAGGACAGCCTTTCTTTCCACTCTCTCAGCCTCCATGGTCGCCCTGTGGATTGGCAGCTTGGTGCTGGGGCTGCTTGCACTCGCCTTCCTTGCCTACTGCCTGTGGAAACGCTACCGGCCAGGTCCTCTCCCAGACTCCAGCTCGTGTACGCTCCTATGAAGTTCCATTATGCCAGACTAAGGGAGGCAAAGGATTACCAGATGTAGGATTTGGGGCATCAAGATGATAGTGTGGCCCCTTTCCTTGGCGGTCAGCACATCGACAAGTTCCTCCCAACTACTGGACTTTCCTGCCCGCTGGCCCAGAGCTAAATAAAGGCCCCATATCTAGCCACTGGCATATTCATTCCTACTGTGAACAGAGAGGCTTTATGCATCTCCTAGCTCTTCACCCAGAGTCCCTGGAGTCAGGCACACACCCCAGTCGACCTTGGTAGGCCTGAGCAACAGGCAGGAGGATACTAGACAGGAAATGCCTGCACTTAACAAGAGTAACTAAGGAGGTATCCAATGGCCTGGAGAAAGTACTTGGGGGTGGGGGGTGACCTTGGAAAACACGAAGAGCAGTATGGATGCCGTACAAGAGAATAAAAATGATGTCACTGGATAAACAGCCAAATATAACACAGAAGAGGGACATGTGAGGATAGTAAAGAGCCACAGCAGTTCAGAGTTACGAGAGCAACCCCCTCTGGTGGTCAGGAAGGGTAACAGTCTGGGGAAAGACGGTGAATCTGGTGAAGACTGCGCTCCAGGCTCGCTAAACGCTCGGAAGGAGACAAAGTGAGGCCAAAAGCCCGGGAGAGCCCAGGCCGAGTCTAAGAGCAAACACAGAAAACGGTCTGAACCCCGCTCTTAGCCCTAGATTCCGGGTGGGCTTTCTGAGGTTTCTCTGGTACCCAGGGTGCCTGGTTGCTAGGAGACCATGCTTAGGAAGATTTGCCCACTACCAAGATGGCAAGGTGTCGCGCTTCAAGCCAGAAACCAAGTCCTTCCTGGGGGACCATTTTGAAGTCTGGCAAGCTCACGATTCCAGACTGAAGCTAGAAGATGCAGTCATGGAGTAGCAGGAGAGATGCAAACAGAAAACGCCAGTTAGGGGAAAGGGGAAAGGAAGCCTGCGCTTGTCACTATCGAGACACTCAGAAAGGGCGCAGCTGCCTCTGCCCTTAACAAAAATGGCCGTTCTCGGAGGGTGCCTCGTCGCGCCGTGAATTATGGCGGGGCTTCCGGTCCCGCTGCCCCCAGCAAAGATGGCGGCAGTGGAGAAACGACGGCCGGCAGTAGCACCAGCGGCCAATTTCCCAGACAGTGGCCGGACGTCGGTATCTCAGGCGGTGGCGGCGGCTGAGAGCGAGGATGACTTCCTACGGCAGGTTGGCGTGACGGAGATGCTGCGCGCAGCCCTCCTGAAGGTGCTGGAGACCCGGCCCGAAGAGCCCATCGCCTTCTTGGCGCATTACTTCGAGAACATGGGTTTGCGCTCGCCGGCCAACGGAGGCGCCGGGGAACCCCCGGGCCAGCTCCTCCTGCAGCAACAGCGCCTGGGTCGCGCGCTGTGGCACCTTCGCCTGGCTCACCACTCGCAGAGGTGCGGATTGATGGCGGGCGGGGGTGACGGGACTACAATTCCCGACAGGCCCCGCGCGAGCGCGATTCGCCGCCCGCGAGGGGCGTTTCTGGGAGTAGTGGTCTGTCCTCTTTTCCTGGGCCTGGCCGACTTGAGGCTGTGTGGCGGCCCGGTTAAGGTTCTCCGCACGCTTCGCGTCGATTTCAGCTGCAGTGAGCGCGAGGTGCTCTGGAAATTGTGGCCCTGGTAGAAAGTGTTGGGACTTGTAGTCCATCCATCGCGTGGGCTTCCAGATGATTAGGGCCTGGAGGGGGTTTTGAACCCGTGTCCATTTTGTCCTCACAGCCCAGGGTTTTGGAGGTCAAGAAGTCCAGCGAGTTAGCAGCCCAGGGTTTTGGAGGTCAAAGAGCCCAGCGAGGTAGCATAAACAGCTGTGGTCCTTGTCCAGGAGATGGCCCAGCCCACAGACCGAAGTTACCCAGATGCACCCACAGAGGACAGGCTGGTCTAGAGCCAAATGCGAACCGTGCAGGGAGCTCCAGAGTGGGAGCAGTTCCATTGTAGATGATTGAGGACACTTTTTCATTGCATAGTGAATGTGGGAAACTGACCAATTGGCATCATCAACCAGGGGGTGACCAAATGGTTAGCTGGTGCCTGAGTTCTTAGCACGGGAGTGGCTTTACAAGGGTGCATGGAGGAAGACGGGTGGGGGGTGCTGAAGATGTTGGGCAACAGTGGCTCTGACTTTCCCTAGGGTAATAATGAAAGTCCATTTCCTGCTGAGCAGGGGTAAGGGGCTCAGTGTCCAAGATGATAGCCAAGGAGGGAAGGGTAGGGCATGGTGGGCTGATGTGGCCAGGGTGGGAGGGGCACAGGCACAAAGGCAGAGCAACAGGAAGATGGACAGTCTTGAGCTGGGACAGCATTGGGGGATGTGAGTGGGGAGACTGAAAGCATCAGCAGAGACGTATGCACTCTGGGGTGCCCCACGGGAGGAGGGACAAGAAACAAACTGCTTCCTGGGGCATCCGGCAAGTTCTCCCAGGGATGAATAGCAGTGAACTTACTGATTTAAAACAGAAGTGTTCTCTGTGAGTTGAAGTCACAGCCTCACCTGAGGATCTGGGGTAGGGCTTGTGACCATGTCACCAGGTCTCTGTGTCCTTCACCACCTGGCCTCCACGCCACTATCTTAGCCCTGCCAGTCACTGGACCCATACCTACCATCCTCTGGCAAGGCCTCATTTTAGGATGAAACCATGAAAGCTGTGTTTACTGTATTCTGAGGTTCTGCATAGACAGAAACTTGGGGTCATTACTCACCTCAGGACCTAGTGTTATACCACTGTGAGCCACATAGGAGAGCAAGGGGCACGGGGGGGGGGCGGGGGGGGAGCCAGCAGGCAGGTGGAATCCCCAGAAGTGCGCGCGCGCTCGCTCTCTCTCTCTCTCTCTCTCTCTCTCTCTCTCTCTCTCTCTCTCGTAGCTCACAGAGCTAGGCTCTCTCTTCCGTAGGAAAAATCACCATTCCCCACCTCAGACCCTGTGAGCGATGTGTATGAAAAGTGGGTCCTTGTACAGTGCTCGACCTGAGCCTCCACACATGGCAGCCTGCCCTGAGGCCTGTCAGCAGAAGCCAAGCCAATTCCCAGGACCTGAGGGGCTGAGTTTGTGAGGCCACGAGACCATCAGACCTGGGAGGAGTCCCTCCCATGTCTCTATGGGCCATGACCATGGTGCCCCCATCAGTCACCTCCCTGACAGCCTGTGAGGGCCACTTAGGGTCATTGTTCAACCCAGAAGATGGCTAAAGCCCATGGCCACCAGAGGCCAAGCCAGGAGTCACACCCATGGGCTGCAACACCCGCCAACCTTCCTAGCAATCAACGCTGATGATGATGGCAGGGGAGACACTGACCCTACTCTCCCAAAGCTGTTAGGGACTCATTTTCATGACTCTCTTAGGGCTTTTTGACCAAGCAAAACTCTGTTACTTACAAGAGCTGAGTCACTGGCTGGTCACATTGAAAGACTAGCCAGCTTACCTCTGCCACAAGCCATTCCTTGTGAGGCACCCCTGACCCTGCAGGGTGCAGTCAGCATCCTTGCCTCCACTCCAACCTTGCCAGGAGCTCCCTGAGTGTAAAGACCCAGAACAGTGCTATGTGCCCCATACATCATCCCAGCCCTGCCACAGGGAGGGACTGAAGCCTGACAGTGGTGGTACACACCTTAGTCCCAGCACTGTCGGGGTAGAGGCTGGCAGATCTCCGTGAGTTCAAGGCCAGCCTGGTCCAGGACAGCCAGGGCTATACAGAGAGACCCTGTCCCAAAAAAGAAAGGCTGGGGAGGGGCTCCCCACCGAGTGTGCTCAGTGCTCAGCACTCAGAGCCCCAGCCTAGGCTCTCCTGAAGCTGGAGCTCGCCATCTTGTCAATGACTCAGTGGCGATCCCCAGAGCGGCTGTGAGCCACCTGAGAGGTGGGTGTCCTTGTTCCAGACCATAATTATCCCTCCTGTGCCTGTAAACAGCCAAGGGCAAGGTAGGCAGGGCCCTCCCCCATGCCAGCACAAGATCATGTATGTCATGCATCCTTCCAAGGGTCTGGAGGTGCAGAATTGGGGTTTGCACTCCATAGGTGAGAAGACCAGAGCTCACAGAAGCAGTGCCAGGAAGCCAGTGACACTGGGAGGCAGATCTGGACCTGGTACAGGAACCACTCAAGGGCCCAGGCCTGGTGCCCCTGGCCATCGCTGTCAGAGAAGCTAGAAGCAGGACAGGAGAGCTGAGGCCTATATGTGAACAGGTGTATCAGTCAGGAAGAGCTGTGCTATGCTGTTGTAACAAAGAGCCCCAGCATCTCTATAGCACTTATCACAGCTGGAACCATGCTGAGTGACCCTCACAAAACACACAGTCTATCCTCTGGGCATCTGCTACAGCCATCTGACATTATTAAACACCTACTACACACAATTTATCCAGAGGGCAGCAGACCACCCTCATTGTGAAGCTGAGCCTCATAAAAACCAGAGTAGGGTGTACTGTCAGTTATTCTCTGGGGCCTGCATTCCGACTATCAGCCCGCTTAGTCTTCATTTTCCACAAGGCTGTGCTCATGGCCACATCTGTGATCCACTAGGAAGAACCCCATCCTGGGGCCAGGGAAGGAGCCTCCTGACCCAGCACTCTCCCTATGCACACTAGCTCTCAGTTGAGAATCTGATTTAGCCACAGGTTCTTGTCAGAACTGGCCACTCTGTGTCTCAATAAAAATTTACAAGCCAGCCACCGTGGCTAAGGCAGGAAGATAATGGGTTCATGCCTCAGCCACTGCTTCAAAACAAAAAGCTGGCTTGCCACAGGATACCTGCATGAAGATGCCACGCTAAGGCTCGTGTGTAAGAGGTGGCAGTAAGGTTGGGGGCACAGTGATCCCTTCAGAGATGCCAGCAGCATGTCTGCCCGTCAGTTGAGTGGCACTTAGTTGAGAGCCAGCTGAGTTGAGCAGGACTCAGCTGGCAGAATGCACAAAGGCCTGGTTATAAACTGATCATATGGCACCTAGGAAGTAGAGGCAGGAGGATCAGCATTTCAAGGGCATTCTTAGTATCAGAGAGTTCAAGATGTCCCAGCTACATGAGACCCTGTCTCAAACAGTACCTCCAGTGGCTCATCCAGTGACGGTGCTCGCTGAACTCAGCAGCCTGAGTTCAATTCCTTGTGAAGATAAAGGGGACCCGACTCTGAGTTGTCCTGTGAGCCAGGCATGGTGGCACACACCTTTAATCCAGCACTCCAGAGGCAGAGACAGCTCTGATTTTGAGGCCAGCATGGTGTACACAGTGAGTGCCAGGACAGCCAGAGCTAGACAGAGAAGGCCTGTCCTAAGAAAATAAATCGAGGAGGGGTGGGGGGAGTCCTCAGACCATCACATACACATACATGCTTATGGTTAATTGTGTTCAAGACAAGGTCTCACTGTATAGACCAGGCAGGTCCTGAACCCACAAACTCACCTGCATCTGAGTGCTGGGATTAAGAGATATAATTCTCATCTTAAATATTATCTTAAATTCGTATATGTATGGGTAGGTTAAATGTGTGTCTGCTAACCATGTACATGCCTGACGCCTGCCTCAGAGACCAGAAGAGGGCACCAGATCTGGGACTGGAGTTAACAGATGGTTGTGACCCACGATGTGGGTGCTGGGAATTGAACCTGAGTTGCCAATAAGAGCAGGCCTACCGACTGAACCATCTCTAAATTTTAAGAAAGCAAACACTTGGGGTACCTGGTGCTCTGAAGGAAGAGGCAGACAAATGAGCTGAGGTCAGTCTGGAAAGGCCTAGGTGGCCAGCCAGACTGGGGGCTGCTGACACCCCACTATCCCTGCAGGACGGCCTTCAACAACAACGTGAGCGTGGCCTATGAGTGCCTGAGTGCGAGCGGCCGCAAGAAGAAGCCAGGCCTGGATGGGCGCACATACAGCGAGCTGCTGAAGCGAGTTTGCAGGGACGGTGGGGCGCCTGAGGAAGTGGTGGCACCGCTGCTGCGCAAGATCCAGTGCCGAGACCATGAGGCTGTGCCTCTGGGCATCTTCAGAACCGGCATGCTGTCCTGCTTTGTGCTGCTGGAATTCGTGGCGCGCGCCAGCGCCCTCTTCCAGCTGCTGGAGGACCCTGGCCTAGCGGTGGCTGATCGGCGTGTGGGCCAGGCTGTGCTGGACACGCTCGAGGGTGCGCTGAGTGCAGGAGACCTGGCAACGGCGCCCACACACTACCTGGAGGCCGGTTCCCGCCTGGGCCCCGACAACCTGGCGCGTGCCCTAGACAGGGCAGCAGCCGGGCGACGACCCAGTGCACCCATGGCCCGCGAGGAGTTCTTGGAGAAGGCTGCAGCCCTCTTCATTGCCAAGGTCAAGCCAGTGGGCTAAACCCACAATGCACCCACACCCTGTCACCTGCCCAGGAAGGCGTGAACTTGGGACCTGCAAACCGATGTCCCGGCATCCTACACAGGGTCATCAACCAGGAAGGGGGAGCTGCTTGGACCCTGCAGGACCAGCACCTGCAGATCAATCCCCTCTGTACTGGCCTGCCTACCCCACTCACAGAAATAAAATCTAAAAAGACCCGGCCTTCCTGGTCACCTGCGTGCAGCTCCCCCAAGGCCCCTTGGAATCAGCAAGGGTGATGAGAGACCAGGATATTTCCGAGTAGAGCACATCTCGATTGACCCCCCCCCCCAAGTTGTACCCCTAAGCTCTTCATGGGGGATTCTAGGCTGGGGCTCTACCCCGGACCATTCCCCCAGCCTCTCACTGCGGAATCTGAGGCAGGGGCTCTATTCCTTAGCCGGGCCCTCAGCCTTCTTTAGAGCTTTATTGTGTGATGGTCAAAGGACAGCTTGGAGAAATCTGTCCTTGCATCTGTCCCTGCACTAACTAAACTCAGGTCAGTTTCGGCAGCAAGTGCCTTTGCTAGCTGAGCCACCTCACCTGCCCTTGTTATTTTGAGACAAGATCTAAGTTGCCTGGGCTGGCCTGAACTCTTGACCTTTCTACCTCAGCTTGAGTGAACAGTGGGAGCTACCATGCCCAGCTGCATCTGCGCTTTCTAAATCCCATGTTTAGTCAGAGACAAGATGGACCTGTCCCATCTCTCAGCACTGGGACATGAGCCAATCAACACTGACCAGAAAAGAGATTTCCAGAAACTCCACCTCTCTGGGAGCTCATTAGGCAGGTAACAGGAAGGGAGAGTTAGTGTCCTCCCCGTGGAGAAGCTACCCATGGACCAGGACACCAGAGTGAGGCCACATGTATTCTGCCTTGCTAGCTCAGGCTATCTTGCGGGACTTGGCTAGCTGTTGTGATGAAGCCCCTGGGGCTGGAGGAGGAATGCTTTAAAAGCATGGATGTATTCTAGTGGGGTGGGCGTGGCAATGAGCAGACCCTGGAGTTTTCCCTGGAGCTTCCTAAGGAAGGACCCGCCCCCTCCCCCACACCTCCACTGTATGGGTCACAGACCACCCTCATCTCCTTGACAACCCATGACCCCAGCGCTCTGAGGGGGCCTCTGCAGGTGTCACGCAGGACTTGAACCGCTGGAAGAGATGATGCAAACCTGGATCAGACTTCCCGGAGTCTAACGCCAGGTGGTTCCTTGTCAGCAAAGGTCTAACCGTACAATTAGGGAAAGGTTTCCGAGCAACCATCAGTCCAATTCCAGGTGCACAATAAAGCTTAAGGTGTGACTACATAGGAACTCCCTACAAAATACATGTGACCTTGCCCAAACCAGCTCAGTCAGTCAACCGGGTCCCAAGGGAGGGAGCAAGGATTGAAGGAAAAAGACAATTAGACAACACTGTAGCATGACCCCAGTCTGTTCTAAGGCTGAAGCCAGCTTACCGTTCTCCAGCCTGCTTTTACACAAGTACAATCAAAGAATAGGGTCGGTCCTAAGGCATAAACAGAGTAGTTAAGGAACAAAGCACAGACAAAAGTCCCACAATTACTGTATTCAGGGTCGTAACCAGACCCATCAAGATACAAAGAACACATGCCCCCCAGCTGTACTCATCTTGAGCTTTGGATTAGCCCAAATGTAAATGTTTTTATCTGAGCCTACTTCCCTGTCCTGGCCCAAAGTCAAATTCCTGCCAAGTTTCTAGAAGCAGCCCCAAGAGCTCTCACATGTCCGTGAGGGTGGGCTTTATAGCTAAAAGGTCTGGAACCTGTAGTCTCTTGACTGAGAGAACACGGAGGCCAGCCGGCCAGGCAGTCCATGTGGCATCTCCCCTAAGGATGGGTAAGGGCTGGAAGAGTCTGAGACAATCATTCTGGGGAATTTGGGTGAGGTCTGCCTCTATATCAAAAGATGTGTGAGGTCTGCTTCCACAGACAGCAAAAGGATCACCAGGTCATTAACAAAATCCTCTCTGAGCTTTCTGGATGGAAACTCTTCTGTAGGTGTTTGACTCTCTCTCCTCCACTGAGGAGACATCTGTGTGGTTACCATTCCAGCTTTTCTTGGTGCCTCTATGAACGTAAGACCCTCATGCCTCAACAGCTATCCAGCGCGTTGCAGCCCTAAGAGGTGGCTCCCATGTCCACAGTCATCCTTCCATGCTGTCCTGGCCTCTTGTTGTCTCACCTCTGACACGCTTTTTTCTCTCAGGAATTAATTACCACAAATGGTATATTTATTATTTTTGGTTTTTGTTTCTCTTTGTAGCCCTAGCTATCCTAGAACCAGGCTGACCTCAAACGCAGAGATCTCCCTGCCTCTGTCTCCAGAGTCCTGGTATTAAAGGCATGCACCACCACCACCACCAGGCATAGTTACTTTATCCATGGAGGCTGTCTCTCTGCTGCATTCCCTTTAGCCCCCCATACAGGGATTGTACTTGTAGGACGTATTTTTCACAACCTCCTTTAATAAGGGTTCAACCTCTCTTCTAGCCCAACACCACCAGAGGCAGTGGGAAAGGTTACTAGGAAACACGGAAGTGGACCTGTTTAGAAATAGTTCTTTGGGGCAATTCCAGTCTTCGTTGTCCTCAGTCCAGTCCACACCAGCAAAGGTAGTCCAATCCAGAAGAAACCACAAGGCTCGCCAAAGCAGCAGGAAGCCACAGGAGCCTCACAGAAGTTCTTTGGTGAGTTTCTATGAAGTCGCCACAAACGGAGCTCAGCAACGAAATGTGAGGCGAACGAATATATGCTCTCTGTCAGTAAAGAATAGCGAGACAAGCGAAGCAAACCAATGTTTCCACTTCCACTGTCTGTGGGATCATAGTCTCTTTTTTTGTAAAGATTTATTTCATGTATGTGGGTACAGTGTCGCTATCTTCAGACACACCAGAAGAGGGCATCTGATCCTGTTACAGATGGTTGTGAGCCACCATGTGGTTGTGAAAGACCCCCAGAGCAGGGAGACTCTTACTCAAGTTTCAGGATGACTCGACCCCCCAACAACTCACGTAAGACTGTCCTTGCTGTAATAACACTAGGTTTATTGATAGGAACCAGTGCACTGCGGTTGAGACTCGTATCCCACGCAGGGGCAGAGGAGTTCGACCCTGAGTAGCTGGGAGAAGGAGTATTTAAAGGAAGAAGCCACAACCTAAGAGGGTAGGGATGGCGTCATTGGAAAATGTCGAGAGAATGCCAGTGAAAAATCACAAGGAGCAGCTTCCTGTTTCTCAAGATTGTTCTTTAAAAAAAATTTTTTTTTTTTTTGGTTCTTTTTTTCGGAGCTGGGGACCGAACCCAGGGCCTTGCGCTTCCTAGGCAAGTGCTCTACCACTGAGCTAAATCCCCAACCCCGTTCTTTAAGATTTTAATCTAACTTTATGGTCAACTAGTTCCTGGGAGAGAGTTGCCGAACCAGCTGGTATAATTCTTCTGCTCTAAACTTTTGTCTGGGGGGGCAACCTTAAAATTTCTACCTTTCAGTTGCTGGGAATTGAACTCAGGACCTCTGGAAGAGCAGTCAGTGCTCTTAACCACTGAACTGTCTCTCCAGTCCCATCATATAGTCTTTCATCATATAGTGACAGCTGAGCTTCCAAAGAAACCAGAAATTTTCACTTCACTAACCCAGCCACAGCTGGTCCATCCCACCTCTAAAGGGCAAGAAGTAACATCCCTGCCAGTGGCTCCTTCCTCCTTCTTCAGCACCTACAGACCATCACCTTCCAGTGTCTCTGCCTCTCACCCTCCTGCCTCCCTCTGAGGATCCTAGGACAGTCTCTGATTCCAGACACTGCACTCAGACCCACCTACCAGCTTCCTCCAGCATGTCCATGGAGGTGACAGGTTTCCATGTTCTGGGGACCAGATAGAGATTTATTAAGAGCCTTTCTCCTTTGGGCAAAGTTGTCCATGTAAAGCAAGTAGCCCTGCAGCCTCTTTCTCCCTGTTCCTCAAAGAACCATAGCTGTATGTTTAGCTATTGCCTCCAAACTCCATCATGTGCACTCTCGTGATGCCACTGGGTAACACGAGAGTATCACACATCTCTTGTTTTCTGAGACAGTCTTGTGTGACCCAGGTTGGCACTCTCGTGTAGCTGAGGGATAACCCTGAATTCCTAATCCTCTTGCCACCACCTCCCGAGTGCCAACATGTCAGGTGTGAGCCGATTTATGTGGTGCTGGGAATGAGATTCGGGAGTTCATGCCTGCTGGGCCAGCTCTACTATCTGCAAGCACTCTGCCCAATCCCAAACCCAGCCCAGCCCAGCCCAGCCTAGCTGCACCTCCGATCCAGCCTAGACCCAGCCCAAACTCACCCCAGCCTCAGACCCAGCCCAACACCAGCCTAACCTCAACCCCAACCCCCGCCCAGATGCAGCCTACCATCAGCTCCAGCTCCAACCCTAAACCCCTGCCCCGTTCCCACCCAGCCCCACTTCATCCTATGCTTCTTGCAGACGAGAAACCTGGTTTTGGAGGGCCACATCCAAGGTTACCATGAACCTAAACTTGAACATAAAGCTGTTCTTTGGCAGATGACAAAAAGGCAGAGGCAAGTGGATCTCTGAGTTTGAGGCTAACCTGATCTACTGAATTCCAGGACTGGCAAGACTACATAGAGAAACCCTGTCTCAAAAAAACAAAACAAAACAAAACAAAACAAAAACTTCACAGCCTTCTGTCTAGGGTAAGTCAGGAGTGGGTGAATCTAGGAACGCTAACAGAAATGGGGCCTGGGGCAGAAGTATCACACATTCTATTTTTCTTTTTTTTTTTTTTTTTTTTTTTTTTTTTTTGGAGCTGGGGACCAAACCAGGGCCTTGTGCTTGCTAGGCAAGCGCTCTACCACTGAGCTAAATCCCCCAACCCCAGTATCACACATTCTAAACTAATCTAGACTACAGAGTGAGTTCAAGGCCAGCCTTGAGAGACCCTCTCAGAAATAAACAAGCCCAGTTTGTGGTGGCATGTGCCTTTAATCTCAGCACATACAGAGGCAGACAGGGCTATGGATTTGACTACACACCCTGGACTACTCAGCAAGTTCCAGGCCATCCAGGGCTACATGATAAAACCCTGTCTCAACTGGAAGCACATTTCTCAACATCTGCTAACTCCTGGGAAGCCTCCGCTTTCCAGAATGTCACAGTTGTTCAGAGTCTTATGAGAAGAAATGACCCTATAATCCCTTCCCAGACCTCCTGGTGCTATTGCTAGGATGTACCCAGGACTAAAGTTTATCATGAACCATTCCCTGCAGCTTGGGGTGGGGGCAGCCAAAATGTTCTGACCAGATGGTCCCTTGCTTTGAGGAGGCCTGAATTAGACTTCAGATGACGAGTCTCTGTGGCTGGGGACTTAGGTCATGACATCCATGTCTGAACATGCCAAGGTAGTTGACCCCAGTCGCAAGAAGCCAGGCCAGCACCTTTCCCAGATGCTCAACCCCCAGCATTCAGGATGTCTATGAAGTTCAGGTACAGGATCCCCTGGAAGTAGGGAGTAATATGTTCCAGGTGGAGGGAGGGAAACCCTGTCTGTCTGTACATCAAGAGCTTCCTAGGTGTAGGCTGTGCGAGTGGTCATCTCAGACACAAATAGCCTGGGCTATTTGCTATGTGCTGACAACTAGGTGACAGTGTAAGGTGGGCAGTCTGGCCTGGACAACAGGGAACAGATGATACTGAAAGCCCTTGAAAAAGGAGTATGACCAGAAAGCTTTCTAGCCCAAGGACCCAGAGTCCCCAGGGGGAGGACAGGCAAGTGGCATTGGATGCTTGGCTCTTCCTGGTCACATCAACCAGCCCCACCTTTGACACTGTTTCCCTATCCCCAAACAGGTTTGCCTGATATCCCCAGCCAGGACAGGATGTTGGCACACCTGTGGGGGGGTACGGGGGGAGGGGAGCTGCCTTTTCCCAGCCCCAGTTATTGATGCAGCTGTAGTCCTTCAGGACACCCACAGTCCAGCTGAGTGAACAACACAGCCTAGGGCCAGAACCACCCACCCCTAGAGGTCACGGGTACACCACACACCTGTCTGCAAGGCTTGAATATGCTGCCACCTCAATACTCATGACCAAATGTCCAAGAAAGGAGTGTGGGTGTCTATGCCGGTCAACCTCAGGGACTTTGCGTGTCTGTTCCCGCTCCTGTAAACTTTCCGGGATGCCTCACCACTGCTTAAGCAGGACTAGGGTGTGGTCAAAGGACAGCCTGACATGAAGAGTCCTCCCAAGGTAGAGGTTAGCACTCCACCCGCTGGAAGCCAGGTCTGCAAACCCCAAGTCGTCGATTCTGTGGGACCTCCTTCTACCTGAGCCCATAGAGACCATATAGGGACATCCATAGCTTCATGATGGGAAACTAGGGCGGATCCTGCTCCGCTCCCGCACAAGCCACGCCCAACTCCCCACCCACAACCACGCCCCCTTGACGTCACAGAAAAGGCCCCCAAAGCCGCAGCTGCCACTCCGCAGCGCGCAGCCCAGCCCTGCCCGCCACTCCGCACACAGGCATCCGCGGAGCTCTTCCGGCCGGAGGCGACGGCGGCCTCCGGGGCTTCGGAAACGCAAGGCGCCTGCGCGGCAGGGCGGGGGAAGAAGACTACACTTCCCGGCGTGCCCCGCGGGCGGGCGCGCAGACACATTCCGGACCCGGTGGAGGCGTCGCACAGGCGCATTCTAGACCCGGCAGTGGCGCGCAGGTGCATTTCCGGCCCGGCAGCAGCGGCGCGCAGCCGCATTCGGGGCCCGGGTGTGGCACGCAGGCGCATTCGGGGTCCGAAGGAGGCACGCAGGCGCATTCGGGGCCGGGAGCCGGTGCGCAGGCGCATTCGAGGCCCGGCGGCTGCGGCGCGCAGGCGCGTTAGGCGCGGGCCGGGCCGGGCCGAAGCGAGCGCCGGGCGGGCAGCGGCGCCAGAGCGAGTGGAGCCTTCAGGGGTCCCCAGGTGGTGGCGGCGGCGGCGGCGCAGAGGAGGAAGGCGGCGGCTCTCCCCTGCCGGCGCGCGACCCGGTCCGTCCCGCGAGCTCGCGCCGGTCCCGCGGCCCGGCCCGGCCCCGGCCCCGGCCCCTCCGCCGCCGCCGCCGTCACCGCCATGGCCCGGCCGCTGGTGCCCAGCTCGCAGAAGGCGCTGCTGCTGGAGCTGAAGGGGCTGCAGGAGGAGCCGGTGGAGGGCTTCCGGGTGACGCTGGTGGACGAGGGCGACCTGTACAACTGGGAGGTGGCCATCTTCGGACCCCCCCAACACCTACTATGAGGGCGGCTACTTCAAGGTGAGCCGAGCCTAAGTTTCCTCTTTGTGCCTGCCTCTCTCCCAGGCTGGCTCAGGCCCCTCGTGCAAAGCGGCCCCTCCCTTTTTTGTTGGGCACGTGCTGACCTCATCCCGGGGACTGGTCTCCCTATACTGTTCTCCAGCAGGCTACATGACCAGAGACAGCTGGAGTATGCCGCACCCCCAGGCAGACCCCCCACTACAAGACGTAGGGGCCTCTAGAGCCTGCTGCTGATCAGTGTGTTCCCAGGCTGTCGTGCACTGGACTAAGCATGTACCTGGGGATGGATCTCCCCGTGTTGTCCCCACTCTTCCAACATGCTTCTGGTGAAGGGTCTCCCCAGGGACAATTGCTGGCCTTCTTGTCCCGGTGTAGTTCTCCCCACCACAAGACGCAGAAGCATCTGGAGCCCTCTGCTGGCAAGCATGTTCCCAGGTTGTCCCTCACCCCACCAGCATGTGGTGAAACCTGAAAAGGTTCACCTTAGTTTGTCCATATCTCAAGACATAAAGGACCACGGGCAGGTGCTGGCTGACATCCCCAGGCCTGTCCCCTACCCTGGAACACAACCAGAGCAGCCACTGGCCGATGTGTCCCCAGGGAAGAGACGTGTAGCCTGGACAGCCACCTGCTCCAGTTCCAGTAGAGGCCCTGGCAGGGCCTTGGCAGCCGTGCCTGTTGGACAACAGCCACCTTTAGCACTGGCCAGGCTTCACGTAATGCATTCAAGGGGGTGGTGGGGGCCCACCCTGAATCTTGGAGCCACACCTTGGGTTCCTGCCAAGGGCCCTGGACCCTAGAGCTCTCTGCCCCACCCTGACAGCCTTTCTCAGGTTCCACGGAACAGGTGGAGTCTTAGGGGCCTGATTTTTCCTTCTAAGCGGTGTCGTCTGCCCTCTGGTGGCTTCGGGCTCAATGCACCAGATGTTTTTGTGGTTGGGAGCAGGAAGGCTTAGGCAGCCCCCAACACTGAGTATGTTTGGCCAGGTATAGGTACCCACGTCAGCACAGTTGAATCATCCTGCCTGCCATGGGCTAGAACTAGCAGAATCACAGGATCTTATGTTAGGGCCAAAGGTGCACACAAACCCCAGCCAGTCTGGGGCCCCAGATGTAGGGCCGTGGCACATATTTGTTCTTCGTCTTCCTTTGTGGCTGATGTCCTCACCCTTCTTGGTCAGTGCTTAGGAAAGCCACAAGTCTCCTTATGCAGGGGAATGTTTGAGTTAGGGTTTCCAGGTACAGCATGTGGAGAACGGGAGGGAGACACATGTGGGCACCCTCGCTTCCCACCTGGAGGTGGTCTGAACTGAGCCGCCTTCAGGTCATGCAGATGCTGTTAGCACCTTGTCTCCTGTGTTTGCAGGGCGGGGAGGGGGGGTTGCGGTGTGCTCAGAGCAGGGTCACCTGAACTCTTCCTTGCCTGTAAGGGATTGTGGGTAGAGCCTCCTAGGCTCACATTGTTCTTGAGGTAGCTTAGGAAGAGGCCCTGCATGATGTCACTCAAATCCGCCAATGTAGGAGCTTCCTATATGGTGTGAGTGACTGAGACGTGGGGAGTCTCTGTAGGAGGGGAGCTGTGAGGAGCTTCCCTGGACAGCCCAGCCTGTCTCACTTGAGAGAACCCTTCCTGTTCTGAGCCTCAGTCTGCTCATTCTTAGAAGCATCTGGAGCCCCAGAAGTGTGGGGTGTTGTTCCAGCAATGCCACGTTTCCCATCTGCTCTCCTGAGAGGATCGATCGGGGTGGCAACTCCACACTAGGTTTGTGTGCGCCAGGCAGTAAGGACCAGGCAGATGCTGTAGCTTGAGTCCTAGCTCTGAGACCACAGGCCAGTTTCCCTAAGAGTTTTCCCTATCCAGGGAACACTGGAAGCTGTCCTTGGGGAGCTCCAAGACTAGGGCAAATCTCAGGCCTTCTCTATCTGTCCAAGGTCGGGGCAGTGGGCAGGCTGAGCTTCAGCCTCAAGCAATTGCTGTGACTAGGCAGATGGTTCCAGCTTGTCTGGTGACTACTCTTGGCCTGGGCCCCTGAGCTTGGGTGGTGTTGGTGGGAGGCCTGAGGCCAGGCAGACCTGCTGACTCACTCCTCTAGCTAGCCCACACCTTCCCTAACCGCCTTGCCTTTCCTAACCTGGATGTCAAGTCACAGAGGTGTGCTGTGTGTGTACTGGTGTACAGAGACTGGGGTTGGCTTCAGGGCCTGCACACCAGAGGCAGGTGGGCACAGCCCCTGACTCCAGCAGTGCTCGGGGGCCTGCCATTGAGCCACCCCACTTTCTGCCATCTGTAGGCTCGCCTCAAGTTCCCCATCGACTACCCATATTCCCCACCAGCCTTCCGGTTCCTCACCAAGATGTGGCACCCAAACATCTATGAGGTAAGAAACTAGAGGCCTGCTTCAGGCACACTCCACCACACTCTCCTCTGCCTCCCTTGCACATGCCCCACCCCTCCTCTAACCCTGGTCACTCTTGCAGACAGGGGACGTATGCATCTCCATCCTCCATCCCCCAGTTGATGACCCACAGAGTGGGGAGCTACCCTCAGAGCGGTGGAACCCCACGCAGAATGTCAGGTGAGAATTGCCATGGAACTGCACCGTGGGCACCCGCAAACACCCTGTACCCTAAGATCCACCCTTCCCTGCTCCAGTCTGGGGTTCCCAGAGTCTGGGGAGCTGAGCTCGCACCTACGGCCCTACAGGACCATCCTCCTGAGTGTGATCTCCCTGCTGAATGAGCCCAACACCTTCTCGCCTGCCAACGTGGACGCCTCGGTGATGTACAGAAAATGGAAGGAGAGCAAGGGGAAGGACCGCGAGTACACGGACATCATCCGGTGAGTGCTGCCTGCTGTGAAGAGTGATCTGGGGTGTGGGTGGGGTGGGGACTTGTTGTATGTTTCCATTTTTTGCATCCCTGGCTGGATGTGTGGAGGACTCTGGGGCCCCCAGAGCACCGAGTTGACCACCCAGGGTGGCCAAGATCCCCTCTGCCTTGTTGTTGACTTAACTCCATGAGCAACTGGGCTCTCTGGGCCACACCCTCACTGTGCTTCTGAAACTTAGAGCTTTTTTTTTTTTTTTTTTTGCAAAGTGGGAAGGGGGCTGAGCCCACTGTGAGTCTGTCCTCAGTCAGGGACCAGGGCTGCGACCTGTTGCTGTCTATGAGTGGCAGTGTCCACACCTATCATCACTTCTCAGCAGGAGCTCCTGGCCTGTCTGGGGCCAGGCAGTCTCCCCTACACCCCTCACGCTGGGTATGAAGTTGCACTTGAGGGGTTCAGTCTTTGTCGCTTAGCTTCTGTGTTTTCTGAGACAGGCTTTTTCATATAACTCCGTATCTCCTCGTGGTCCCTCTGATGTCAGGATGACAACACACATTCCCCTTAAGTGACCCAGTGCTTGTCTACACAGTGACCCAAACACAGGGCCTGTAATGTCCCCAAGCCTGCCCTCTCAGAGTTGGTACAAGCCACAGCTCAGTAGGCAGTGCTGGTCTAGCATGTGCACCACACGGGGTTAGTCTCTGCCTTAGGCAAGGTGGATGTAGCCAGCATGGTCCTTCATGGAGGTATGAGTTACTCAGGAAGGTCTGAGCACTGCACTACGGAGGTGTCCCCTTCACCATGGTCAGGTCAGCAACGGTCCCGGTCACTGGAAGTCCCTGCAGACTGTTCCCTTTGTTTTCTGTTCAGACTGGCTGAACAGAACTTTGTTCCTCCTGCTCTTCCTCAGCTGAGAGGAAGGCTGGCTGCCCTAGCTGTTCTATATAGTTCTGGCTGTCCTGGAAGAGGAGACCCTGGGTCTGGCCCTGTCACTGCACTCTCCACCTTCCTGGCAGCCTTTAACCCACTTCTGGCTTCTTCCTCCCTGGATCCCTGCCCCAGAGCAGGAGCCCAGGCTATTTTTACCATTCTGACTCCAGGAGCCACTTGTTCTGACCAGGAGGCCTGTACTACTCCTGGAACTCAACCTGAGCCAGTATCTAGTCATGTCCCTGCCTGAGCACAAGGACAGGATAGCTAGGAGCCTGTGAGAAGGACCTTGAGACGGATCTAGGCTATTGGGGTGTGCTGCTGTCCCAGGTGCCCCTCCACCATCGCCTTGTCCCCATTCCCCTATTCCTTCTGGGCAACTGAGACCAGTGTCTGCTCTGCTTGACTGCATTGGGACCTGTGCCCCAAGACTCTGGCCTGACGGTGGCCTGGCCTCTCAGGCACCTAGTTAATTGCTGCCTGCCCTGTGCAAGGAAGCCCTTACATGTTGCTTCACCCATGGCCTGTGGGACCTGGAACCTCAGTTGTTCCGGAACTGCCCTTCATCATGGTGCCCTCAGGTCAGGCTGCAATTTGTTGTTGGGGTGAGGAGGTGCATGTTACCTAGCCCACAACTAGGGTAGTGGCCCCCAGAGTCTGGGATTACAGCTGTTTCTGTGGTGCTGGGAGCTGGACTTGGGTCCTTGTGCTTACAGAAGGAGCACTCTGGCTGCCCCTGTTGTCGGTTATAGCCGAGGTCAGCCTGAGTCTCATAGTAGTTCTCCTGCCTCCGCCTCCAAGGACTGGGTGACAGGCCGTCTCCCACAGCTGGCTGTGGTTACATTTCTGCTGGAGTTGGTCACTGAGCCACTCCTTGTCGCCTGGCCCTCTCCTCCCACCTGCTCCCTGCCCCCATTCATCTCATCGTCCTGGGCCGTGGCCTCACCCGCCCTGTCTCCCCAGGAAGCAGGTCCTGGGGACCAAGGTGGACGCAGAGCGCGATGGCGTGAAGGTGCCCACCACGCTGGCCGAGTACTGCGTGAAGACCAAGGCGCCGGCGCCCGACGAGGGCTCAGACCTCTTCTACGACGACTACTATGAGGACGGTGAAGTGGAGGAGGCCGACAGCTGCTTTGGGGATGAAGAGGATGACTCTGGCACCGAGGAGTCCTGACCCACGTCCCTGAAATAAACTTACAAATTTTACCTCAGCAGGACCCGTGTGGGCCTCAGGCGACAGACTACCTCACCGAGGTTCAATGTGGGCTCCCATCCCATGATCCTTAGGTCCTCTTACCCTGTATTCCCCATGGGTTTTCCTCGGCTTTGGAGAAGAGCTGTGGTGCAGGGCAGACACCCCACTCAGCCTTCAGAGGATGACAAGCCTGGGAGGCTGGGGACCGACTGCCTGGGGGAGCCAGAGACTCCAGCCCAAAGAGGGCCAGCCCCACAGTCTCCTCTCTGCTTTTGGTGTGTGTGAAATCCAAATAAAATAGCTTTCTGAGAAGCTGAGAGAAGCAGCCAGGACGCCGGTGGCACTGGGTACTGAGGGCTACCTGGGTACCCGGGCAGGGCTGTGGGATGGGCAGGAAGAGGTAGCGATGGTAGCCTGTTTGTTGGGGCTCAGTAGCATACAGGAGCCCCAGGCCCAGAAGAAACTTGCTGCCTGCAAATCCCACCCGCCTGCATCGGGCACTGTGGTTGCGTCCACCCCAAGCCTGTGTTCAGGAGGCCTGGGTCCTGAGGCCTACAGGGGATTGGTATTCCCAACAGTCCTTGTGTTCTGGGCACTTCCTCAGCCCTGGAAACTAGTGCTGCCTGAGGAGTCCCTCTGATACTGAGCTGCAGCCTGGTGACTCCACAGCAGGGGCAGGCTGAGTGAATTCTCTGACCACACCATGCTGTGCAGGGCACCTGCAGTGACCCCGTGCTGAGATAGCAGATCTGTTCTGCCACCTGCATGTTTATGGGTGTTGTGGAAAGAAAGTGTCACTTCCTCTTATGCGGGCCTGTTAATGTCCAAAGTTCCAGTCAACCCATGCCAGTCAGAACTGATCAGAGAAGGACACATCGGAAAAAGGCATTCAGGCGATCCTCTGCCCATACAATTTGCTGCCAGCCTGATCTACAGTTGCAAAACCAGCGGGAAGGCTCAGCGGGCAAAGGCCTGCACCAAGCCTAGCACAGGACCCACATGGCTCCAGGTGGTCCCCTGTGGGGGTTGAGACAGACCTGGAGTTCACCCCAGTGCTAAAAGGAGCAGTGCGCCAGGAGAGGGAGCATCGCTTGGCTGTAGTTGCTGCCCCCAGACACAGGGCAACTTTGACAGCAGAGTTGCTTTCTAAAACCACACAGCAGGGTGTGAAGGAGGAGGAGCTGACACGTGGGTAAGGTGGGTGGTGCTTGGAAGGCCACTTGTCTCCACCGGAAGAGAAGGTGTGGGGCCCCTTCCCCCAGGGACCACCAGTCCTGTGCCAGGATGGAGGTCCGCCGGTCCCTGCTGCTCCTGCTGGCCCTGAAAACACTGTGGGCAGGTGAGCATGAGGGAGAAACTGAGGCCTGGAGCCTGGTCTCCAGAGGGCTGTGGATGGGAGAGGCTTTGTGTGCAGGGAAATTAGCAGATGCTTCAGATCCCTGGGAAACAGCATCTAAAAAAGGAGAGCATACTCAGTAAAAGAAAACAGTGAGCATAGCCTGGCGACAGGTCTGTGAGCTCAGGATTTGAGGGGTCTGAGGCAGAAGGATTGCCATGAGTTCAGTTAGCGTGAGACCCTATCTGGAGAAGCAAAATGGGATATGTTGGGCTTACATTGGTAGGGCATATGCCTGGCATACACAAAGCCAGGCCCCATCCTGCGTTAAACCAGGCATGGTGGAGCTTACCTGTTGTCCTAGCACTGGAAGTGGAGACCGGAGGATCGGGGATTCAAAGCCTTCCTCAGCTCTACAGTGAGTTTGAGGCCATCTGGGCTGCAGAGACTCCTGAGTCCTGACATTAAAGGTGTGTGGGTACCACAGATCGCTTTCTTTTTGTAAAGGTCTCACCCTGTAGCCCTGGCTGGCCTAGAATTTACAAGTAACTGCCTGCTTCTTGAGTTCAGGCAATCAAAGGCATGTGCCACCGTGCTAGGGCATGTGCCACCGTGCTAGGGTGTGCTTCTTTTTCCCAAAGGAGTGTCTCCTGAGGTCCAGATGGCCTCAAACTCACTGTAGAGGTGTGTCTCAGCTTTGACCCCAGCTCTAGGGAAGGAACCACAGGATCCGATCCCTGGGGCTCCAGGAATTTGCCGAATCTGAGCTCCAGATTTGGTGAGAGGCCTTGTCTCAGTTACAGTCCGTAAAGGGTAATGCAGAAGACGCCAGACTCGGTCTCTGACCTCCGTATATATACATCCGTATGCATAAATACAAGTTTCTTTTTGGGACAAGATCTCACTAGTAGTCCTAGCTGACCTGGAACTCACAGAATCGCCTCTGTCTCCTGAGCGCTGGGTTATGCACCACCTCCCAATTTCTGATGCTCACATTAGCTTGGAATCTTGTAGAACCTCTCTAAAGGACAGGAGTGAGAGAGGAGGTTGGCTTTTGCCAGGATAAGAACTTTGAAAGTTATGGTCTATCTACTGGTCTCTGACGCTGGCCCCGTAGCTTCTGGTCTTGAGAGTCTGTGGAGACCCTGGCACAGTGCAGCCACAGCTGATCTCAAACTCCTAGCAATTCTCTCTCAGCTTCCTTTACAGTGGGATTTTAAAGTATGAAGAGCTGGGCCTGTACCTCCGTGGGTAGAGCAAGGTCTTGTCCAGCGTGTGAGAGGTCCTGGGTTCCACCAGATAGCACATGCCTATCTGTGGAGGATTGGGAGTTCAAAGTCATCCTCAGCGACATTAGCTCCTAGGTACCCTGGGCTGTGTGAGACATTGTCTCAAAATAAACCTTTTGGCTTTTTAAGAAGGAAGGAAAGAGGGTTGGGATTTAGCTCAGTGGTAGAGCACTTGCCTAGGAAGCGCAAGGCCCTGGGTTCGGTCCCCAGCTCCGAAAAAAAGAACAAAAAAAAAAAAAAGGAAGGAAAGAAAAAATAACACTCATAGGTGGGAGACTTCCTTGGGTTGGGTGGTCAAGAGCGATTTGATTGTGGGTGGTGGCTGCAAGTTCTTCAGACAGAGGTCAGCCTGCTGGTCTGATTGTGGGTGTGAGAAGTGACAGAGGTGACACTTTCCCAGAGAAAATTTGGTTACTCTTTAGACTTGACTTTTCTTTTTTCTTCCCCCTCCCTCCTCCTCCTCCTCCTTCTCCTCCTCCTCCTCTTCCTCCTTGTCCTCCTCCTCTTCCTTCTCTTCTTAGTTTCAAGAATTGCTGGGCAGCGGTGGCCACACCTTTAATCTCTGGGTTCTTGACCAGCCTGATCTACAAAGGGAGTTCCAAGAAAGCCAGAGCTACATAGAGAAACCCTGGCTGTAAAATAAAATAAAGTGTCAAGAATATAAAACAGAACTCTGCTCTGTTCTCACGTAAAGGCTCTGGAATAGGACCAGACCCAACAAAGTATTGTTGGGACCTTAAAGACTGGCCATGCAGCTCAGAGCAAGGCAGGGTCTCTACAATGTGATGGGAAATCACTTGGATCACAAACTCTCATGAATATTTATTTTAAATGTTGTTTGTTTTGTTTTACTTGCGACAGTTTTCTCTGTGCCCTGCTAACTCTGTAGACCAAGCTGGCTTCAAAACTCAGAGATCTGCCTGCCTCTGCCTCCGGGCTGAGATTAAAGCCTGGCTTATTTAAAAATTTTAATATGGGGGTTGGGGATTTAGCTCAGTGGTAGAGCGCTTGCCTAGGAAGCGCAAGGTCCTGGGTTCGGTCCCCAGCTCCGAAAAAAAAGAAAAAAAAATTTTTTTAATATGATCCTATTTCTACCTCCCCAGGACTGGGATGATGGGTGTGTGCCACTAGACCTGGATTCTGTAGTTCGTGGGGACAGAACCCAGGGCTCTGTGTGTGACAGGCAAACGCTCTGCCCACTGAGTATAGCCTGGTGTTCTGTATCAACCCTTCACAGAAGTTTGCAGAGAAACAGCTCACACCGTGCACAGCTCACTGAAATTCAGAAGCCACACAAGAATGGAGGCACTCCTACATCCCCCATGAACACACCCCCACACCCTAGCACCCACAAATCTACATCCTGTCAGAATTTCACACTGACTTTTTGTGACTGATTTTCCCCCTGACCACCATATTCTCAAGGCCCTGTCAAGTATCAGAACCCCTCTTGTCTGTGGCTATGTAATATTCCAGTGTGTGAGCAGAGCATGAATCAGTTCCTCATACAGACATGTATGTATGAATGTGTGTATGTATGTAGAAGTGTGAGTGCAATGCCCAAAGGGGCTAGAGTTCCCAGGGGAGGGCAAACGTGTATGTATGTATGTATGTGTGTGTGTATGTATATATTGTATGTATGTGCATGTATGTATGTATGTATGTATGTGGGAGGGTGAGTGCAAAGCCCAAAGAGGCATCTGATCCCCTGGAGCTGGAGTTCTAGGGAGCTGTAAGTTGCCTGGTGTGGGTGGTGGGATTTGAACTCTGGACCTCTGGAAGAGCAGCCAGCTCTCTTACCCTCTGAGCCATCCCTCCAGCTCCTCAGTCACACTTTTTTTTAAACATCTTTTTTTTTTTTTTTTTTGGTTCTTTTTTTTCGGAGCTGGGGACCAAACCCAGGGCCTTGCGCTTCCTAGGCAAGCGCTCTACCACTGAGCTAAATCCCCAACCCTCCTCAGTCACACTTTAAGCCCAGCCTCTGACAGCTGAATAGTGTGTGAGCAGTAGGGCCTGGTGGGGCTTGAGACAGGGATCAGTGAGGACTTTAGACAGCGGCCCTGCCAGATTCGGGGCTTCCAGGCCCAGCGGAAGGTTGGGGCACAGCACCTCCAAACAGCCCTCCCTCCCTTCTCAGTAGGCAACAGATTTGAGGCCCAGATCATTGGGGGTCGAGAGGCAGTCCCGCACTCCCGCCCATACATGGTCTCGCTACAGAATGCCAAGTCCCACGTGTGTGGGGGAGTCCTCGTGCATCAGAAGTGGGTGTTGACCGCTGCCCACTGCCTGTCTGAACCGTGAGTATCCCTCTTCATGTCCCACCATGGCTTCAGGCACTGAAGGACTTAGGCCAACCCTCTCCAGGCTGTGTAGGCTGTGGGCTCAGGTTGGGTGGGTCACATGGTACTGGAAAGGACACCTCCTCCCAACCCTTCCCGTGACACCTGGTAGTGTGTGAAAGTCAGTCTGTCAGTAAGACAGAGCCAGCGTAGCGAGAACTGCCGTCAAGAAACCACTGACTACATCCCTCTTGGTAGGGATGGTAGAGTGACTGCTCGTGCCGGGTCTCCTCCTCAACGCTAAAGAAAACATGGGCCCTGAACAAAAGGAGGCAGCTCTTGGGTGTGACAGCCTTTAGTCCTAGCCCTCAAGGAGACTGAGGCATGTAGATCTCTACCTGACCTGCATGACTCCAGACTACGCAGCGAGATCTTATCTTAAAGCCAAAGGGGATTGTTGGCTCACGTGTTCAGAAGCCTGGGCTTCAGGAACGGCTCGATCCAGATATTTACCTAAGCTTCTCCCACACGGCTTGCAAGTGTGAGGTAGGAGTCCTGTAGAAGGAGGTTATGTCTCTGCTGTAGTTTGGATGAGTGCAGGACATCAACACAAGCTGACTGACCTCAAGCCTAATCACAGAAGAGAGGCTGCAGTTGAGGGGAGGGGCATTAAATCCCCCAATCTGACGCTAAGTGGGGACCAGAGCAGGACGTCTCCTTGGGAGAGGAGGACTGAGAAGATGGGAGATGACCTTCCAGGAGTGGGCTGGGGAGGCTGCCATGGATGTGTGGAAAGGCGGCTCTCGGGCTGTGGGCGGCTGTGGCGGCTGTGGGTGAGCAAGGTTTGCATTGCAGGCTACAGCAGCTGAAGCTGGTGTTCGGCCTGCACAGCCTTCATGATCCCAAAGATCCTGGCCTTACCTTCTACATCAAGCAAGCCATTAAACACCCTGGCTACAACCTCAAATACGAGAACGACCTGGCCCTGCTTAAGGTGCGGAATGGGGCGGGATAGCTGAGGGGGTGGGCACCGAAGGTGGATGAGATCCTGCTTCTGTCTGCCACTCACTGGTCCTCCTGTCCCCACAGCTGGATGGACGGGTGAAGCCCAGCAAGAAAGTCAAACCACTGGCTCTTCCAAGAAAGCCCCGAGACAAGCCTGCAGAAGGCTCCCAGTGCAGCACGGCTGGATGGGGTATAACCCGCCAGAGGGGACAGCTAGCCAGGTCCCTGCAGGAGCTCGACCTGCGTCTGCTGGACACCCGGATGTGTAACAACAGCCGCTTCTGGAACGGTGTCCTCACGGACAGCATGCTGTGCTTAAAGGCTGGGGCCAAGGGCCAAGCTCCTTGCAAGGTGACAGGGGTGGCCTGGAACCAGCCTCTAACACCCTGGGGAGTGGAGGAGGGTGGGACTAACACCCACCTCATTTCTCAGATACGGAAACCAAGGCCCCAGAGGGTTTGTTTTGTTTTTTTTTTTAAAAAAAAAAAGGAGTCTAGGTTGGAAGTCAGGAAGCCAGAAAATTCTGGTTTGAACTCCAGTGCCACCAATTAGTCATCTGGGCCCAGAGCAAAAGTCCTGGGGTAGAAAGGAGGAGAGAAGGGAAAGGAAGAGGGAAAGAGACAGGAAGGTGAGCAAGGGAGGAAGGCTGCGGGCAAGGGTGCACATGGAGCTTGAAAGGCTCCAGCACCTCCCAGGTCCCTGCTGCCCAGCTGCAAGCACAAAGGCTGACCTCTGTGTCCCCTAACTCTTTCAGGGTGACTCTGGAGGGCCCCTGGTGTGTGGCAAAGGCAAGGTGGATGGGATCCTGTCTTTCAGCTCCAAAAACTGCACAGACATCTTCAAGCCCACCGTGGCCACTGCTGTAGCCCCCTACAGCTCCTGGATCAGGAAGGTCATTGGTCGCTGGTCACCCCAGCCTCTGGCCTGATGTCCCAAACTATCTGGGACATCATTCTTGATGGCTGGGGCTGGGAAGGGACCAGGTGTGCCTCTGGGGACCAATAAATCCTGATATATCTGTTGGGTCTACCCTTGCCTGCCTCTGCAAACCTCCATTCCCTCTATAATGATGAAGATGATCTTTCCGAATGGCTGTCGGGAGAGTCCTGGGACACAGGCAGTGCCCTGCTGGGAGGCAAAGCAAGAGCCATTGCAACAGTGTGGCCAGCAGGGGGCGCAAGCTATCCTGCGTCTCTGTCACATGTGGTGGGGGGGAGATGGGAGGCGCCACAGGGAACATCCCCAACTCCTGTTTTACTGACACCCCAACAGGGGCAGCGTAAGTGTCACTCCATGGGTGTCAGTGCACCCAGCATCAGTTCCAGAACATTCCAGCACTGTGCTTCCACCTCAAATGAAGCCCCATCCCTGCCCTGGTCCCCACAAACCTCCCCGGCCCCTCCTGCCTGCTATGTATTCTCACAACATGTGGCCTTTGTGTCACGGTCTACATTGAGCTCTGTGTCCTCAAGGACCCTTCATATTGTGGCGGGTGTAAGACCCTCCCTCCTTTACCTGATTTCCTTGGCCTCTAAATTAACTCAACAGAAAAATACATTGGCAGGAAAGAAACCATCAGAGTCTACTGGAGAAGTTAGGGCCAAGGGTGCCTGGAAAATGTGGCACTCAGCCCAGTCCTGTCAGCGGGGAAGCTGAAGGAGGAGGATTGCCTCCATTTCAAAGTCAACCCTGTCTCAAGGTGGGAAGCACCTCTCTCCACGGCCTTATCCCAGAATATTCTTTTCTTCCCTTGAGAGAGGTGTAGCCATGTAGCCCAGGCTGGCCTCAAACACCCTGTGTCTAATGTAGCTGAGGATGACCTTAAAATCCTGGTGTGCCTGCTTCCGCCTTCTAAATGCTGGGGTGTCAGACATGTTCCACACGCCCTCTTGAACCCAGAGCTAGGGGAGCATGTTCCACTGAGCTAACCCCTCCTTTCTTCACAAAAACAGCTTGGTGAGAACAGGAAGTCTGTCAAAGGCCAGCCAGAAGTCAGAGGGCGGAACTACAGCGGTGAGGCTTAAATGCCTAGGGCGGCTTATTTTCCAACCTGCACTTTGTCCCTGAATTCTAACTAGCTCAGCCTTGCTCTCTACCGTGCCCCCAGGGAGGATCCCGCTGGCCAAACCTGGCTTCTGGACTCTGGGTGGCCTTGGCTCAGTACAATCGGCTTCAAAGGTATCAGCGGATTAAACCAGTTTCATAGAAGAAACAAATCTAGAAGTGGTGGGATCCTGGCAAGCAGGAGGCTGGGGTGGGCAGGGCAAGAATGACAGGCTAGCCTGGGCTACAGAGCAGGACAGAGCACTCATCAGTTAGAGCACTGGCGGCTCCTGCAGAGGACCCAGGTCTGATTCACACATGGCAGCTCAGGACCACTTGTGACTTAGGTTCAAGGGGATCAGATACCTTCTTCTGGCCTACAAGGCAACCTCCCACCCAATAGAAATAAGTCTTAAAAGGAGTGGGGGGGAGGGGCTGGAGAGGTAGCTCAACAGTTAAAAGCACTGGCTGCTCTTCCAGAGGTCCTGAGTTCAATTTCTAGCAACTACATGGTGGCTCACAACCATCTGTAATGAGATCCAATGCCCTCTTCTGGTGTGTCTGAAGACAGCGACAGTGTGCTCACATACATAAAATAAATAAAAATAAATGCTTAAAAAAAAGATGGGGGGGCTGGAGAGATGGCTCAGTGGTTAAGAGCACCGACTGTTCTTCCCGAGGTCCTGAGTTCAAATCCCAGCAACCACATGGTGGCTTACAACCATCTGTAATGAGATCCAATGCCCTCTTCTGGTGTGTCTGAAGACAGCTACAATGTACTCATATATAATAAATAAATAAATATTAAAAAAAAGATGGGGGGCTGGAGAGATGGCTCAGGGGTTAAGAGCACTGACTGCTCTTCCAGAGGTCCTGAGTTCAATTCCCAGCAACCACATGGTGGCTCACAACCATCTGTAGGGATCCGACGCCCTCTTCTGGTGTGTCTGAAGACAGCGACAGTGTATTTACATATTTACATATAATAAATAAATCTTTAAAAAAAAAAAAAAGATGGAGTGGAGGCAAAAGACTCAGAAGTTCAAGGGCATCCTCTCCTACTTAGGGATGTGAGGCCACACTCTCCTCCAGCCAAACAAGATGCCCAAAGGAAAGAAGGCCAAGGGGAAGAAGGTGGCTCCAGCCCCCGCCATCACCAAGAAACAGGAGTCCAAAAGAGTGGTCAATCCTTTGTTTGAGAGAAGCCCAAGAACTTCGGCATCAGGCAGGACACCCAGCCCAAAAACTATGTCACACGCTTCGCATGCTACGTCAGGCTGCAGCGGCCAAGAGCCATCCTCTCTAAGCAGCTCACAGTACTTCCTGCCATTAACCAGTTCCCCCAGGCCCTGGACAGACAACCAGCGACTCAGCTGCTTAAGCTCGCCCACAAGTGCAAGCCAGAGACAGAGCAGGAGAAGAAGCAGAGGCTGCTGGCCCGTGCTGAGGAGAAAGCTGCTGGCAAAGGGGACGTCCCAACTGAGAGACCACTGTCCTCCGAGCAGGGGTCAATACAGTCAACACCTTGATGGAGAACAAGAAGGTTCAGCTGGTGGTGATTGCTCATGATGTAGACCCCATTGAGCTGGTGGTTTTCCTGCCTGCCCTGTGTGGAAAGATGGGGGTGCCCTACTGCATCACCAAGGGAAAGGCCAGGCTGGGGCGCCTGGTCCACAGGAAGACATGCACCACTGTTGCCGTCACACAGGTTAACTCAAGACAAGGGTGCTCTGGCTAAGCTGGTGGAAGCTGTTAGGACCAATTACAATGACAGATAGGAGGAGATCCGCCGTCATTGGGGAGGCAACGTCCTGGGTCCTAAGTCTGCGGCTCGCATCGCCAAGCTGGAAAAGGCAAAGGCTAAAGAACTCGCCACTAAACTGGGTTAAATGTACACCAAGTTTTCTGTACATAAATATATTACAGAACTATCTTCAGATAGAGAGAGAGAGAGGTGAGGCTAGCCTGGGCTACATGAGACCGTCATCCTGCCTGTGCTTTCCCAGTGACAGGCATATATCAAATGCTTTTGCACTACGGAAGCCCATGATAGGCTAGCGCTCCTACCAATCAAGTCCCAGGCTCTAGCCCCATCTTTCTCTTTTTATTTTTCTTCTTACTTTGTTTTCTTATTCTTCTTTGATATTTTTTGAGACAGGGTCTCTGAATCCCTGGCTGTCCTATAACTCCCCTATATAGACCAGGCTGGCTTTTAACTCACAGAAATCCTCCTGCCTCTGCCTCCCCAGTGCTGTGAACCGCCACACCCTATTCTTTTTCATTTTTGACATGAAGTCTTTCTCTAGCCCAGGCTGGCCTCGAAAATTCTTGGTTATCCTGTGCCCCCTACCTTCAGAGGCAGGGGATTGGAAGTGTGAGTCACTAAGTGTGACCTCTTTCATCCTTCATGACATTTGAGCTCTCCCCCTCTGGCCCCTGCACAAACTGTTCCCCCAACCCAGGTTGTGTGTACAGGTTGACCTTGGGCGTCAGGGAAAGTTGTTTTAATTTTCTCCTTGTGTTTTTGTTTGATTGTTCCAAGACACTGTTTCTCTGTGTAGCCCTGGCTATCCTGGAATTCACTCTGTAGACCAGGCTGGCCTCGAACTCAGAGATCTGCCTGCTTCTGCCTTTAATCCAGAGTGCTGGGATTAAGGGCCTATGCTGGGCTGGAGAGATGGCTCAGTGGTTAAGAACCCTGTCTGCTCTCCCAGAGGTCCTGAGTTCAATTCCCAGCAACCACATGGCAACTCACAACCATCTGTAATAATGGGGTCTAATGCCCTCTTCTGGTGTGTCTGAAGACAGCTATAGTGTACCCATATACATAAAGCAAATAAATAAATCTTTAGGGGCTGGGGATTTAGCTCAGTGGTAGAGCACTTACCTAGGAAGCATAGGCCCTGGGTTGGTCCCCAGCCCGAAAAAAGAACCAAAAAAATAAATAAATAAATAAATAAATCTTAAAAAAAAAAAAAAAAAAGGGCCTATGCCATCAGATCCTGCTGGGCTTTTTTGAGACAGGGTCTCTTTCTGGGACCTGGAACTCAGCTAGCCTGGCTGTCCAGAGTTTTCCCAGGGATCTGCCTCCCCCCACCCCAGGCCTTCTCTCCAGCACTGAACTTAGATCCTTAAGTCTGTGCGATAGACAGACAATTCTAGTCGTTGCCCCAGCTCATCCCTGTTTTTTTCTGTCAGTTAACATCCTCGAGGCTGAGCCAGGAGGTGGTGGCACACTCCCTTAATCCTCCACTTGGGAGGCAGAGGCAGGAGGACTGCTGTGAGTTCGAGGCAAGCCTGGTCTACAGAGTGAGTTCCAGGACAGCCAGGTCCACACAGAGAAACCCAATCTGAGAATACATACATACATACATACATACATACATACATACATACATACATACATACATACACACATAGTTGAGGTTTATCCATAATCCATGGTCCCTTCTCAGCTTAGCCCTGGCTCTGACTATTTCTCTGGCAAGATCGGTAAAGTCTAAGGTAAGAAGGAAGTGGCCAGCTGGGCCTTAATTCCAGCACAGCCAGCTGGACTTCCTGTCAGCTCTCAGCCCCCCACCAAGCTTCTGGGGCGGCTCCAACTGGACACAGACCAGAGGTGCGGGCGGGCGTGAGGCAGGCAGGTTGTTTGACTGCCGCTGTCCAGCCTCCTCAGCGGTTGCTTCCGTCCAGAAGCAGTCCCACCCATCCCATGAGGAGCCGGAGTCCAAAGAGCCAGACGAGAGCCACCCGGCCGATAAGCAGTAATGTGGAGTCAGAGCCCTGCCCCACCTGGCAATGGACAACCGATGAGGTTTCTCTCTCCTCTCTCTCTTTCTCTCTCATTGCCTAGTCTGCCCTTGAGCCTGCAATGATTCCCCTGCTGCAGCTTCCTGAGTGTCAGGCTGACAGGCGTGTACCAGCACACCTGGTTTTCCCCCAGGACAGCACTGATTAGCCCCTCAGCTGCTGGTCCCTATATACCACAGGATAGGAACAACCAGACTGAGTGCCTGAGGAGGCTGGGGCCAGGGCTCCAGAATCATCTCACTGTGAAGAGCCAAGTGGAAGCCCCACCTCCCACCCCGGAACAACTACTGCTGTCCTGGAATCCTGGGCAGTGAACGCCAGGCACAGGACACAGGAGGCCCGGCCCTCAGGATTCATAAGCAGCAGGCATGGTGTGCACTCAGGCTGCACTGGCTGCTTTTCTGTTGCTGTGATAAAACACCAAGGCCAAGGCAACTGATGGGAGAAAGAGTTTATTTGGGCTTACAGTTTCAGAGGGTGAGAGTCCATCATGGTGGGTCAACATGGCCAACAGGCACAGAAGCTGAGAGCTCACCAGCTGAGAGAGTGATGAGTCTCCACGTCCACCCATGGTGACACACCTCCCCCAGGAAGGCCACACCTCCTAAACCTCCCAACCACGCCCACCAACCAAGGACCAAGCCCTCAGCCTCGTGAGACTACAGGGGACAGCTTGCCCTCATTTGAGACAAGGAGCCTGAGTTCAAGGCCAGCATGAAGACAGTAAGAAACCCTAAGCCAAAGGAAAAGAAAAAGAGAAAAGAAAAGAGGGGCGGGAGAGGTGCTCATGGTTAAGGGCACTTGTTGCTCTCCATTTCCAGCACAAGGTGGCTCACAACCCTCTCTTAACTCCAGTTCCAGGGGATCCAGCGCCTTCTTCTGGACCCTCTGGGAACTTCCCTGGGGTACTAAAGAGAGGTGGAGATATGTTCTATGGAGGTATAGTGAGGTGTGGCCCTCTGGGGGCCATTGAGAGGACCAGCCACAGACAGTATAGTATAGAATAGAGTTTATTCAGGGCATGGGGAGGGAGTTAAGAGGTAGTAGGGCAGAGAAAAAGGCAGAGAGAGAGAGCAGAAAGAGAGAGAGAGAGAGAGAGAGAGAGAGAGAGAGAGGGAGAGAGAAGGGGAGGGTCACAGGAGGGGAGGAGAGGGAAGAGTAGATACATGGAGGCCTTCCATGAGCACATTGGGGGGATGGGGAGAGAGTCGGAGCAGGAAGGAATGAGCAAGAGAGAGAGGAGGGAGCAAGCAGCCCCTTTTATAGTGAGTCAGGCATAGCTGGCTGTTGCCAGATAACTGTGGGGTGGAGCTTAAGACAATGCTAACATGGGGCTCGCAAGTACATGTAGGAACACAAACACATAAAATAAAATTAAATAAAACTCGTTTATACATGAATATACACACTAGTAGAAGTATTTTTAACTTAAAATAAATTTAAACATTCTTACAGAAGTTAAGTACACAAAATTGGGAAGTAATGGCGCACGCGCGCCTTTGATCCCAGCACTCCGGACACAGAAGCAGGCGGATAGCTGAATTCAAAGCCAGCCTGGTCTACAGAGCGAGTTCCAGGACAGTCAGGGTGACACAAAGAACCTAGTCTCGAAAAAATGATGATGCAAATAAATAAAAAGTAAAGAAATAAAATAAAAACAGCCCAAACAACACATGTATATCTTACAGCTATGTCTCAGTAGAGCAAGGGAAGGCGGGTCATGGGAGAGCCGGGGAGAGCTGCTACTCCACCCAGAGCACATGCAGGTAGAAAGCCTTCCTGTGGGCTGGGCTGCTGTGGCGCCCGGCGTTTCTTCTGTGGGAACCTTCCCATCCGCTCCTCAGAAGAGCCCTCACCAGGTGGGCAACTCAAATGTCCACACAAAGCTTCTGACAAAAAGACTCGCTCTCTAATCTGCAGCCAGAGCGGATCTGTGCAGGTGGAGCTTGGCAGGGCGCGCCCTTCCTCTCCTAGAGTCAAGGATTCTGGCTCTCCAGGGCTTGAGGCCTGGCCATGCTAGCCTCTGTCTTTATTTGGATTCCGTTGATCTCTTTTGTCACTTGCAGAGACCAAATCAGGGGCTGGGGAACGAGTGCCTTCCCCAGTGAAGAGTCTGGGAGCGCGGCTCAGTAACAAAGCATGGGACTCTACAAATTGCATCTCCAACACAGCCAAAACACAAACAAAAATTAAATTAAAATCCTGAATTTTAGTCCAGTGGTCGTGGTACACACCTTTAATCTCAGCACTGGGAAGGCAGAGGCAGGCGAATCTCTGAGTTCCAGGCCAGCCTGGTCTACAGAGTGAGTTTCAGGACAGCCAGGGCTACACAGAGAAACAAACCATGTGTTGGGAAAAAGAAAAAAAGAAAACAAATAAAAAACAAAACAACCACAAACGATCCTGAATTTCAATACACAACAGATGGTTCTCAATATATCTATGTTGCAAACACTGGGTGAAAAAGCCCTAAAAAGTGAATCTAAATTTTAAAACTATGACACTCAAATTTTATGGGTCGATTTGGGTATTTATCTTTTCTTCTTTCCTCCTTGATTTCTTTCTCTTTGTTGTTGTTGTTGGGTTTTGTTTGCTTGTTTTTTTTTTTTTTCTTGTTTTCGGAGCTGGGGACCAAACCCAGGGCCCTGCGCTTGCTAGGCAAGCGCTCTACCGCTGAGCTAAATCCCCAACCCCTGTTTTGTTTTTTTGAGTCAGGGTTTCTCCATATAGCCCTGGCTGTCCGTACCTCACTCCGTAGTAGTAGGAGTACGCTGGCCTCAGCGGTCCGCCCAAGTGCTGGATTAAAGGTGTGTACTGCCACCTGGCTAGTTATTTTCTTTTTAAACTTAACTTCATTTTATATGTGTTGGGTTACAGACCTGGCACAAGGGCCTGACGTGCATATTTAACATACCAAGGTGGATTCTCCCAGCATTCCTCCGTCCCTGCCTGGTACCGGGGGCTGCCCCTCCCCCAGCAGCTCTTTCCAACACCCTAACCCTCTCTCTCCCTCTCTGCATTTTCTTGCTCCATGCACCTTCGTCTTTTTTCTTTCCCCTCCCCTCTGCCTCCCTCCTTTGGGACCAGTGAACCCACCTGAGAGCAGCTTCCCAGTAAACCTGCCTTTCTATACTTTAATTTGGCTCGAATTGGCTCATTTTGTGGGTAGAGAATAACATGTGGGTCTGAATGGGTGTTTTGCCCGTCTGCCCGTTGGTGCACCACTTGCTTGCCGTGCGGTGCGTGGTAGTCTGAGGAGAGCAGAAGCAGGCATCAGATTCGGAGTTAGAGATGTCTGTAGGCTGCCCTGTGGGTGCTGGAGATAGACCCATCTGTCCTGGAAGAGCAGTCAGTACCCTTAAACAGCTGAACCATCTCTCCAGCCCCCTTCCGTGTGTGTTTTTGGTTAAGTTTGCTTTTTGACAGGGTCTCCTGTAGCCCAGGGTCCGCCTCGAACTGACTTTTTGCCAAAGGACACTGAGCTACTGGCTTCCAGTCACCAAGTGCTGGAATGACCGGTATGCACCGCCATTCTAGGCTTTCCACATCTTTATCTGCTAATCGGACTGGTCAGGGGACGTCAGGCGGCTGAGATGAAGTAGAGCTAAAGGGCTTCCGAAGGCTGCGGGCCATGTAGGGTCAGGGAAGACTCTAGAAAGCCAGGCCTGGGAGGGGGCGGAGCTTCACTGTGTAAGCACAGGGCAGGGCTTCCAGGCCAACCTGAAATTTCCCCGAGGCCCAAACAGGCAGGGGGTGAGGAATTCCAGCCCGCCCAACCTTGTTTGTTTTGACCCTAAGGGCCTTTGATGCCAGCTGGCCCTTCCCCTGCCCTAACCCTCATTCTGCACGTAGCTCGGAAAAGCCGTTCCATGGAGGCTTTAGGATTCTGGGTAGTTAGTGCTGAGGCCCCCAAGCCTCTGAGAGGCAACTGCTGCTGTGTGTAAGTGGGTCACCAGGCTCATAGTGACTTTCTACTCGGTCCTGGCCCTTCTGACACCAAGCTTTGTACTGCTCCTGGACTGGCCTCTCGCTCCTGCCCATGGCTGTGTGTTTTGAGATATTCCCGAAGACCCTGGCATGGTGTGCACCCCCTCAAAGGGACTGCTGACCCTGGAAGCTGCTGCCAAAACCCTGCTTGCTCCCACCTCCCACTTTTATTTTTATTTATTTATTTGGATTTTCGAGACAGGGTTTCTCTGTGTAGCCCTGGGTATCCTGGAACTCACTATATAAACTAGGCTGGGGGTTGGGGATTTAGCTCAGTGGTAGAGCGCTTGCCTAGAAAGCACAAGGCCCTGGGTTGTTCCGTCCCCAGCTCCGAAAAAAAAAGAAAGAAAAAAAAAAAAAACTAGGCTGGCCTCGAACTCACAGAGATCCGCTTGCCTCTGCCTCCCAAATGTGGGGATTAAGGCCTTCGATTTCAGCGACAGAGCCAGAAGCTGGCCTGGTATACAGAGTAAACTCCAAGCCAGCCAAGTCTACACAATGAGCACCTTTCTCAAGCAAACAAAACCCCCAAGTTGTGATACAATACATGCCACAAAATCAGGTTAAAACAACAAAATGGCAAAAATAAAATTTAAAAATAAGTAAGACAAGCTACAGCTGGGGAGACGGCTCAATTCTTTTTTTATATAAGATTTTTATTTATTTTATGTATGTAAGTACACAGCCGCTGTCTTCAGACACACCAGGAGAGGGTATCAGATCCCATTACAGATGGCTGTGAGCCACCATGTGGTTGCTGGGAATTGAACTCAGTCAGTGCTCTTAACCACTGAACCATCCCGCCAGCCCAGAAAGATTCCATTACTGGCCCTTACAGAGATCAAACCCACGACCTTGGCGTTACTAGCCCCACACTCTAACCAACTGAGCTAACCCACCAGACATGGCTCAATTGTTAAAGTGCCTGCTGCTTTTCCAGAGGACATTTCAGTTCTCAGCACCCACATCAGGCCCATAATACCAACTCCAGGGGATCAAATGCCCACTTCTGGCCTCTGTGGCACATGCATTCATGTGGTACACACACACTGAGGGACATGCTTACAAATAAATGAATAAAGAAATAAATAAATACTTTTTTTTTTTTTTCTTTTCTTCGGAGCTGGGGACCGAACCCAGCCTAGCAAGCGCTCTACCACTGAGCTAAATCCCCAACCCCATAAATACATTTTTGAGATAGGGCCTTACCACTTAGCACAGGCTAGCCCAGAACTGGCTATGCAGACCAAGCTGGCCTCAAAACTCAGATATCTGCCTGCCTCTGCCTCCTGAGTGTTGGGATATAAAAGGCGTGTGCCACCACCAACCTGCTCAAATATAAGTTTGTTTTTTTTGTTTTTTTTTTTTTTTATAATGAACAGGAGAGCTGAGCGTCTTAGAGCAGGCATTTATCCCAGCACCCCGGAGGCAGAAGCAAGTGGATCTTTGAGTTCGAGGCCAGTATGGTCTACAGAGTAAGTTTCAAGACAGCCAGGGCAGCACAGAGAAATCCTGTCTCGAAAAGAGACAGAGACAGAGAGGGAGGGAGGGAGCGAGGGAGGGGGTGAGAAAGCGCGAACGAGGGGAGAGCGCGCCCGCGAGCACAGAGGCAGTCCAGGCCGCAGGCCCCGCCCCTTTGAGGGTGTGGTCTGTATGATCACGTGCCAACGCTTCCCCACCCGCTCCGCTTCTGTAGCGCGAGCCTGAGCGGCAGACGCTGGATACGTGCCTGCTCGCTGTGCGCCTGGCGCCCCGCCCCGCGACGCCGCGTGCGTACGTGCTGCGTGCGCGCGCGCCCCACCCTTCTTATAGAGCCGCAGTGGGGCTGCTCTTGGACGAGGCGACATGGCGGCGGCGCTGCTGCTGGCGCTGGCCTTCACGCTCCTGAGTGGCCAAGGCGCCTGCGCGGCGGGTAAGAACGGGGTGCTGGGACCGGGCTGGGGTCACGGACCTAAGGTGAGCCACAGATTTCGGGGACTTGGTGTAGGGAACCACGGCTTTGGTTCCCTACTCGGGCTCGGGGCTGGAGATTTGTGGAGAAGTAACAGTGCCTGTGGATGACCCTCGAATTGACCCCAGACCTCGACTGAGCGACGAGGTGGAGGGGGATGATTTTAGAGATGAGGCCCTGGAGAGACAAATCAAAGACTAGCTCTCTGGGGGAGACATCCTAAGGTTATGGGAACCGGAGGTGGAAGGAGCCGCCCGCCACCTTGCGGTAGTCCCCACCTGGACATGGCTGGAAGGTAATCTAGAGGACTTGGAGTAGAGAAGTGTGAGTGGAAATGACCCCAGATTTTGGATAGCTGGAGATGAAAGGAGCCGCTGCCTTAACTGTCCCAACTCCCGGAGGCTGGGAGGTGACCCGGGAGGTTTGGGGATACAACAATGACTATAATTGGCTTAGGTTTGGGGGAGTTAGGGAAGTGTGGGAGGAGGTGACCCTGAAGCTGGAAGACAGATTCTGGGGCAACATCTCCAAGGTTGAGTAGGGGCGTCCAGGGTCGAAGAGCTATTATCTTGACCATATTGATGTCTCCGCCTGGGTAACAGGGCTGGGAAGCAACCCTGGAGATTGAATTCCTCCTGGTGTTGGGGCCTGAGGATAAAAGAAGCCACCACGTTGAGGATTCCTCCACCTGAGAGACAGGGCTGGAAAGTAATCATGGGCAGGAGGGAATTGCAGGATATCTGGGAGAGGTTTGTGGGACCCGGGTGGTGGACAGCAGTGTTGCGGGTGGCTTTCTCCAGGTTTGGAGAGATCTGGCGGCCGAAGAAGCTGCCACTTTGGGGAGTTCCCAAATTTGGAAAACCTGGGAGTCAATGGAACTGCAATCTTGGTGTATCCACTCTGGGAACAGGGTGGGAGTCACAGTCCCTAAATTAGGAGGGCATCTAGTTAGAGAGACCTGCCACTTTAGTGTTACCTGGGTTCCTGAAAGGCTGTCTCCAAGGTTTGGGGCTACTAGGGGGACTAGAGTGGGAGGAGCTACCATTTCAGTATGTCCATGCTTGGGGGACCATGTGGGGAGGTGGCTCAGGAGATTTGGGATACAGAAGTGCCTGGCAGGAGGGCCGCAAGTTTGGGAATGTGGGTGGGAGTGAGGTGGCTAGAAATTTGGTGGTGTGAGGATGGAGAAGGGATTGGGAGACAACCTTGGGGTGGAGGAGTTGCCGAGTTGCTGACCTCAAGGCTTGGAAGACGTGGTTTGGAAGGGGGATGAGCGGTGAGCCTGTGGGTTTCTTGGGGTACAGAGGTGCCTGGGAGTGATGTGTCCTAAGCTTGGCGGACTGCCTGGGATCACACATGGAGGGTGGGTGGGGAGTTTCTGAGTGGCAGTTCCCCTCCCTAGGTTTGGAGGAGTCTCAGTCAGATGTCCCCAGCAGTCCCTGTCCCCCTTGGGGTGAGCTTGCAGGCTCTCCATACTCCACAGGGGCTGTATCAGACGACCCTGGCAGTGACCCTAGCAAAGGAAGGAGATGGAAGTCCCCTCTGGGCTGGGACCAGAACTTGAGGCTGCGCTCATCTGTTCTAGGACTGGTCAGGGACTTGCCTGGGAGTGAGGACTGTGGATTATCATTCTTGATGGGATTTCCAGTGGCCAGGGCCCAGCACATTCAGCTTGCTCCCAGCATGGAGTTTGGCCCATTCTGGCCTTAGGTCCTTGCCTGATTGAGGCTCAAAAGGGCACCGGGCCTAGGTGGGGAAAGGTAGGTATTCAAGGTCATGGCAAGGTTGAATGTGGAAAGGTGGTGTGGTAGGCCTGGAACACATGGGCTGCTCTCTGCTTGCCCCAGACAGCAGGCCAAGGGCAGAAGCAGAGCTCCACTGGAGAAGTGGGCCACTGATCTCTGCCCTATCAGCAGCAGGTACAGGAGGGGGCTGTGCCAGGCAGCAGAGCCTGGGGTCAATCCTGACCCGCCTTTTCCGGACCCTCTTCCTTACCATCAAAGCATCTTGAGGTGCTCCCATGAGGCTGGCTCTTGGGTACAGGTAACTGTCCCCTGGCAAGATGGAAGCAGTTGATTTATTCTGTCCTGGGTAGGAAAACCCAGTGGCTTTCTGTCTGGGGTTCAGCGGACCTTTGCACTGCCGGGAGCCAAGCACAGAATGTAGCTTACGGGCAGGTCCTAGCCCTTCCTGGGAACAGAGCCACAGCCTACAGCCTGGGCAGGGCCCAGGTCAAGCTGTAATGTATCATTTCCCACTGTACAGTGGGGGTGGGGGGTTCTGCTCAGAGGTCAACCCTGTGGCATAGACACTTAAGGTTTCCTTGTTGCGTGAGCCTGGAATTTGATGCTGGGTCCCTTACATGCTGGTCTAAGCACTCCACACCCCAGTTTCATGTGCTTTCTCTGTGTAAGTGACCAGGTTAGCCTCAGACACTCACTGCAGGGTGTTGCCCCAGCAGTTACCCAGATCTGATTTAACCCTAATTCCTCAGGTGTCTGACATGGTGAGAGAGGTGATAAGGCAGCAGTCTAGGTCAGCACTGGATGGCAGGAGACTAGGTGTGGGCCGCCCTCCAGAACAGCGCCCCCTCCCCTCCCTGCACCCTGTGGTGCTGACTTGTTTACCCAGTGCCTCAGACTGGCCCTGCTCTCACCTGGCTTGAGTAGGCAGGAAGGAAGGTAACTGAGGCAGGCGACAGGCTGGAAGCTAAAGACCCTGTTGAGGCTCCTAAGGTTGGGATCGCAGTTAATGGTCACCCCTAAGCAGTGCTAGTGAGGCTCTGTGTGGAAAGGTCAGCAGGAGATGCCAGGGCAGCCTGCATTCCTGAGACCAGATCATGGGTGGCCTAGTCGGCCCTAACGGCCTGGCATGTTAGTCTCGTGGTCCTTGGAACATGACAGTGTTGTCCCAGATGTACGACACCCATGGTGTAGTGTCTCTTCAGAAACCCCACTGGAGTTGGGGCTGCCCGGTACCTGTATTTGCTGACAGCCCTAGATGAAGTGGTGTTGATTCAGACGTCCTGTAGCAGTAGACAGAGAAGGGGACTGAGGGAAGGGCGCTGCTGTGACCTTCTGACAGCCTACCACCTGCCAAGAACTGCAGGTTGGGCAGTCTGGGAGATCTCGAATGTAGGTTACCAGGAAACCATTCTCTACCGAAGCAGCTGTGTCATTCAGACCCCTGGAGCTTTGGGGCAAGTGCTTACCTCGGCCCCCACCCCCAATACAGGGCCTGAGGCCCTAAACCTAGTACCTTCAGACAACAACCACGCCTTGTGTAGGCATGCAAAGACCTGCCCTCCCCTGGGACATGTGTTTGGGGCAGGCATACAAGTCTGAGTGTCCCAGGCCCTTATGTAATGCTGAAGGCCCTATTTTAATTTGTCACGTAGCCCATCTGGCTGGAACTCATAGCAATCCTCCTGCATGCATAGGCCTCCTGAGTGGTGGGATTATAGGCGAGCTGCCATGGCTCCCACTGTCTATTTTCTAGACACACTTAGTGTATGCGTGTGCACATTAGCTGTGCACAGGTCCTTCACCACATGGGTCTTGGGTTGAACTGGCTTGGTGGTCAACATTTTTACCCAGCCCTTTGTGTTTTGTCTGCCTAACTTCATACTTCTCCCTGCAAGCAGAAAAGAAATGGAGTTGTGTTGTGTTGGCGCCTGTGGCAGGCCCTAGCAGTTGTAGTAATGGGTGCTAACCCTTTTCTGTAGCTGGCTTTCTCAAGGCGCCAATGTCCCAGGAGCAGTGGGCGGGGGGCAGCGTGGTCCTGCACTGTGAGGCTGTAGGCAGCCCCATGCCGGAGATCCAGTGGTGGTTTGAAGGGAATGAACCAAACGACAGCTGCTCCCAGCTCTGGGATGGCGCCCGGCTGGACCGTGTTCACATCCATGCCACCTACCGCCAGCATGCAGCCAGCACGCTGTCTGTTGATGGGCTCGCCGCAGAGGACACAGGCACTTATGAATGCCGGGCCAGCAGTGACCCTGACCGCAACCACCTGACCCGGCCACCCAGGGTCAAGTGGGTCCGTGCCCAGGCGAGCGTGGTGGTCCTTGAACGTGAGTGGCCAGGGCACCTGTCTCTGTTTACCTCTCGTGCCATCCAACCCTGGCTCCCACTCTGTAGAACCAGATGCTGCTCTGCCCTTCATTGAGACTCACCTGGGGACATGGGTGGGCTGGACACTCGTCGGGGTCACCTTGCTGGGTGCAGGCTGGCCCTGCCCTCTTGTAGGTGGTTCCTCGGCTCCCATCCCAGGCCTTGGTCCGCTGTCTTCCACCCTGACCTCCCACCTTGTTCTGCTCTGTGCACCTGCTGTCCTGGCCCATAGCCTCCCCAGTGTTTGTCTGGTGGGGTTGGGGTCTGCTGCCCAAGTGACTGTCTACTGCAAACGAAAATTCCAGCCAGCCTCCCCGGAGCTCTCTGGGGGTTTCGTTTCCAGTTCCGAGTGATGGTCAAACACCAGTGAAGGGAACATGAGCCATCCGTGTGGCTTTAACATGTGGGGAAGTGTGGATGGTGCTCCCCCTGAACCACGGAGCTATGAGCAGCAGGCGGGCCTTGGGCAGCTGGGTCTCCTACCTTGGAAGCTGACTCGTAGTGGGTCATCAGCTTGCCTTAGAGGTCTGGGGCTGTAGACTGTCCGCTGCTGTGATTCCAAAAGCAGACCCTGTGGGGGCGTGGGGGCGTGGGGCCGACAGCTGGGCTAAGATGGCTTTCTCCCTGTGGCCGCAGCGGGCACCATCGTAACCTCTGTCCAGGAAGTTGACTCCAAGACACAGCTTACCTGCTTTTTGAACAGCAGTGGCATTGACATCATTGGCCACCGCTGGATGAGAGGTGGCAAGGTACTGCAGGAAGACACGCTGCCCGATCTACAGATGAAGTACACGTGAGTTCGTGGTACTCGGGGCCTGATGTCTGGAACTGCCTCTGCCCTGACGTGCAGCTGTGCCAGGCTCCCCACAGCTCTAGATTGGCTGCATGGCCTCCCTGTAGAGCATGAGAGAGCCCAAGGCTCTGTCTGCCTGTGGTCTGCACAGAGAGCAGCCTCGGTGGGGAGGTGGCCAGCATAGCATGCCTTGTGAGCTCCTTACCTCACCACTCTGTTCCCTGCAGGGTGGACGCAGATGACCGCTCTGGAGAATATTCCTGCATCTTCCTTCCTGAGCCTGTGGGCAGAGGCAACATCAATGTAGAGGGTAATGGGGGTGGGGCGGAAGTGGTTGTAGTGAAGGCCAGGGGCAGGTGTTGGAGCTGAGAGCAGTCTACGTGCTTGGGCATCAGGCCTCTCATCCTCACAGGGCCACCCAGGATCAAGGTGGGAAAGAAATCGGAACACGCCAGTGAGGGAGAGTTTGTGAAGCTGATCTGCAAGTCTGAGGCGTCCCACCCTCCTGTGGATGAGTGGGTCTGGTTTAAGACCTCTGACACTGGGGACCAGGTAAGGGCTAAGGACATGGAGCTTGAGCGGTACCAAGGGGCAGTAGGGGCTGCAATGGGAACATGGGGTTCTGGATAAAGGGAGGGCAGCAGAAGGGGCACCGGGTTCTAGGAATAGTGAGGGATGCCACGGGAGTGGGCATGAGGGCATCAGAGGGGACATAGGAGTGGGCTTTGGTGTGAGGATCTGAGACACTAGAGGGCTGTGACAAAACATGAGGTTGCAGGAGTGGCAGGGCCTCCAAGGACCGCACAAAGGGCATGTTGTGGGGCTCCTGGGACAGTGAAGGAGACTCTGGCAGGACATGACAAGGCCTTCCCCTCCCAGACTATCTCCAACGGCACTGAGACCAATAGCAAGTACGTCATTATATCCACGCCTGAGCTGTCGGAGCTGATCATCAGCGACCTGGACATGAACGTGGACCCTGGCACCTACGTGTGCAATGCCACCAACTCCCAGGGCAGCGCTCGGGAGACCATCTCACTGCGTGTGCGCAGCCGCCTGGCAGCCCTCTGGCCCTTCCTGGGCATTGTGGCCGAGGTCCTGGTGTTGGTCACCATCATCTTCATCTACGAGAAGAGGCGGAAGCCGGACCAGACCCTGGACGGTGAGCAGCCCTCCAAGTGTCGCCCTCCTCTTCCCCCCTCACTTGCCCACAAGCGTCTGTCCTCTGTATTGAGCTCCCCTGTAGCTCAGGCAGCAGCCATGAGGGCTTAGGGCTGCAGATGGCATGTGGACCTGGGGTTGGAGTGTGTTGGTCACCGATGCATGACACTTGTGCAGCATCATGAGGGTGGCAGTGTGGGGCAAGGTTCACACAAGGCTCTGACATATGTCCTCTCTCCTTCATGTGGCTGATTATGACTGCAGAGGATGACCCTGGCGCCGCCCCACTGTAAGTGCAGCCTCTGTGGGCTCTGGGGAGCTAGCTATGTGTCCTATAGAAATGGGGGGTGTCCAGCGTGTGTCCATCTTCATAGGCCTCAGTGGGCTCAGGGAAGGTGGGTGGCCACTGTTGAAGAGACAGCCAGATTTCGGTGGGGTGGAGGCCAGCCCTGAGCCTGTCAAAGTGATGGGTCCCTTTTGTACCCTTAGGAAGGGCAGCGGGTCTCACCTGAATGACAAGGACAAGAATGTGCGCCAGAGGAACGCCACCTGAGCGGCGGGGCAGGTGGGGAGGGGAGATGCCAGGGCACTTGACCCCAGCCCAGCGTCTGCCTCCACTCCTATGTCCCATCCTGTCCCGACCTGAGCCTGCCCAACCCAACTTCTTATCCCAGCCCAAGTGAAGACAGAGCCTTACCTTACAGAAAACCCATCTGGGAGAAGCAGGCCACTTGCAGTACCCCTGTTTCTAGTTTAAACTAAATGAGGTTTCTATGCAGACGATCCACTCCTTAGGGCTACGTTTATTTTCCTTCCCTTCTGGAGTACGTCACTACAGCCCTGTGGAGTGGGGAGTGGGGTCACGAGGGAAAGGCCAGGGCACACATGCTCTGACTTTACTGTTGGAGGGGGCTGGGCCTGCTGGGACCCCACAAATAAAGACCTACACCACCATGTGTGTGTCACTGCTTGAGGCTCCGAGGTCAGCAGGGCTTGGGGTGCAGCAGGGAAGTGTGTGGTCCCCAGACCAGTGGTTCTCAACCTTCCTAATGCTGTGATCCTTTAATATAGGCTCTCTGATGTGACTCCTTAAAAGCTTGTCAACAGTACCCCTCGGGTTCTGACCTAAGTTGAACTGTGGGTACAGCCCTAGTCCTCACTGGTGTCCAAGAAAGGCTGCCTTCAATGAGGACTTTGTTGACACCACTGATGTCCTGTGTTGGCCTCTGGCCTAGTACTGATCTGCCTGTCAGGAGATGTGCTTGCTTGTGGGAAATGGACAAGGCCTAGGGACTTGCTGGCTGGTTTGAACTCAGATTCGTGCAGGGGTCACTGTAGTCTGGCTCCAGAGAAGTGGGACCCAGAAGCCAGCTTTGGTTCCAGCAGAGTACATCCCAGAGTAGTAGTTGGGCTGGGGAGGGGTCTCTGGGGGACTGGCAGGCCTTTCCGAGGACCAGGGTCCAGGACAGGCCAAGGAGAAAGCTGGTGGTTCCCCAGATGCCTCCCTGGCTTTCCAGCCACTAGAGGGCGCCACACTTTGACCCTTTCAGGAAACCTGTGCTCTGGACCCAGCCAAATAGCTGGTTTATCTTTAGTACACATGCAACTGCATATGCTTGGCCCCTCGCCCTTCCTTGGAGCTCTTAAAACAGGAGAACCTGCTTAAGCCTCAGAGTCAGCCCTGACTGCACAAATGCCCACAAGGGCCTGTGTAGAGAGAAGCTCAGGTTGTCCACTCCCAGCACTGGTCACCTATGGAGTGTCTGGGGTTCTGTCTACCAAATGACATACTTCCCCTGGGGTCTCAAGGCAGGCACTGTGGGTCTTAGATCCAGAAGACTGGACACAGTGAGGCCTATTTAGGCCTCCAAGCAGTAGTTCTCCCCATGCTTGAGAAGCAAAGGAACATCCACATCAATATTGTCTGCGTGCCCCTCAGCCAGCATGGCGAATGCTCACCCCTGTCCCTAAAGGCTTCTCAGTTCCTGAGATGAGATGGGTACTACAGGATCAACTTTGTTATAAACACAACAGCCCAGAAAAAGTCTCTGGAAACCACGGGGTCTTTTGAGACCCAGCCCCCAGCTGGCAGGCAGAGACAAAGCCCAGGGCCTTTGTAAAACAAAGACTCATTGATGGGGCAGGACCCCACATGGATTCAGCCACTTGCCTGGTCACTTCTGCTCCAAGCAGATGGCTGTCAAACCCTCCCCAGCCCCTGGTCCACCTACTCCACAATACTAACCCATAAGGCGGAATGCAAGTGGGCAGGAGGACCAGACAGGATAGCAGCACTTTGTAAAGGCCATCACCGTGAAGTCTGTCATAGATGGGGGCTCACTGTGAGCTAGCTTTTCCACACCCCAAGTGGATCCTGGAGGAGAAGCACCTTGGCAAACCTTGAGTAATGACAGGCTGGTGAGGTGATCCACACCCATCAGCAACCTGCAAAGTGGAGTCAGAAGGATCAGTTCAAGGTCACCCTCAACACATACTTCTATAGCCTATGTCACATGAGCCAGCCATTGTCTCCAAAGGACAAAAATAAAGCCACCCTTCCTGGATGTGCACATGCCAGGGGAATTGAGACCCCAGGGAGATATGCAGTAGACACCCAGGCTGTATGGGTGTAGATCAGAACATGAGAAACCCCTTCCCCTACAGGCCAGAAACCCACAGCCAAGGAGTCCAACTTTGGGTTGCTGAATGCTGCTATGATGGCTTCCCCAACTAGTCTACCCCTCCCCTGGCCTGGTTCTGACCCCATTCAAAATCCCCCAGAATCTTAAATAGGAAATAACTGATTGGTGTTGGGAGGAAGGGTGAGAGAGGTCAGGGAAGAGTCTAAAGGAGACCCTTGAAGTGAATAGTTTGATCCCTAGGGTCATTGGGTTGTTGGTTGTTGGCTTGTTTTTTCCAAAGGTCATGAGGAGGTTGTATATCTGGGGGCGGGGGGAGCTATGAGGCTGAAGTGAAATTACAGGTGTGTACAACTGTGCTCAGCCACTGATTGATTGGTAGGGTCTCATCTAGTAGCACGAGTCTGCAATTCACTGTGAAGACCAGGCTGGCCTCAAACTTACAGAGTCACCTACCTCTGCCTCCCGAAGACTGGGATGGAGACCGGTGGAGGGGACTCAGCAGCTTCAGAGCATTTATGGCTCTTGTAGGGAACCTGAGTCTGGTTCCCAGAATCCACTTGGGGGCAAACAGTCATCAATAGCACCAAATAACTCCAGCTCCAGAATCCAGCACCCTCCTCTGACTTCATGGAGGACCATGCTTGCACATGGTGTATATACACACACGCAAATAAAGTGAGATAAAGACACCAAGCAGCTAAACAGGTAAAGAACAGCTCCCGAGGAACGACGCCCAGGTTGACCTCTGGCTTCCACACATGCGTACACATCCAAGATGGCAACCCTGAGCCCGTCACTTACTGAATATCGAGAAAAAATAAAAAACCCACTGAAGCAGGTGTGAGCACGAGTATGGGGAGACCAGGCAGCCACAGCCAGTTCCAACTCACTGAAAACACGCTCACAGTAGCAAATCAACAAGGTCCCTGAGTGCACGCACAGGTCAAGATATCTGAGTCCTAGCATCCTTTGTTGACCTTTGGGATGGCAGAGCGATCTCCTGGCAGGGCAGGTCCTCTGACAGCCAGCCATGCTGCCTCCTCCCCTGCACTCAATCACAAGTCCTGGGGCTCTGGCGACCAGCCCGGCTGACATCTTCCCAGGGTGAACATGAAAGATCCCCCTTCATCTGGAACAGGCATGTGCCCTGGGGTGGGACACAATCTGACACTGTCAACTGTAATGTTCAAAAGTGGAAACCAGAGGGGTGCCAGGGGCAGCTCCGGAGTCCCCAGGGTCAGGGCAGCCCATCTGTGTCAGATGAGGACATGCAGCTGGCAAGGCACATCCAACACCATGGAACACCTACTGTGAGTAGGCAGAAGTCATAGCCCCATTCTTGTGACACTCAACCAATTGGATGTAGCTAATTCAGCATGAGGTCAGCCAGAAGGGTCCAAGAGAAGCTAAGAAAGATCTAAAGAGGTCTAGAGGGGATCCAGAAACACCCAGGAGAGTCTATAGGAGGTCGGAAAAATGTAAGGGTGAACTTAGGTTGGTCCAGGGAAATGGGTGCGGGCGGGGGGTGTCAGGAGACTCTAAGGATGCCCAGAAGGGACATAAGAAGGCCCCAAGAGTCCCCTGCATGAGAATTGTCTTGCCGCCAGTTCTCAGCCAGCCTTCCCCTGTATTGCTTCCCTTACCCCAACCTCCTGTCATAAAGTCCTCTGCACTCTTTGGTGAAGAAGGATGGGAATCTAAGTCAGACCTAGTGTCACCTGGTTCCAGCCTCACTATATAGCCTGAGGCCACAGCCTTAGGACACCCCCCAAGAGCCAATATCCCCGGAGCTGGGGTGAAGTGCAGATGCCTGAGTCAAGGGGGCAGGGAGTGTGGGGTGCGGGTATGTGTACAGAGGCAGAAGTCGGGCCAGGGTGCCCTGGGCACCTCTGAGGACTACCAAACCTGGGGTCCTCACTATGCTGAAGAACGCCTTTTGGGGGTGAACTCGCCAGAAGCCACAGGAGGTTCTATCTACCGTTTTTGTTGCCTGACTGTGCCTCAGTTTCCTCACAAGTAGGACTTGGACATGGGCTGAATTTAGAACCCAGAATGATCTCAGTCCTTCCCACAAATACTCATAGGTTTCTGCCTTGAAGGCGGTGAAAGCGGTAGAGCCAGGGATCTGGTGGCCTCCGAGAACACACTTTTATTATGGAATCTGCTACCTTGAGCGGAGAAAGGGGTTGGCACCGGCCGGGTGAGCGTCAGCGGTTGCCCTGCCCGCGGTGTCCTCGAGACCGCGGAGGAACCCCAGAGTGGACCAGGGCCTGATCTGCATCGTGTGCCAAGGCAGGGGCCGGCCCGCTGGGCTCTGTGACCTTGGGTTCGTCCTTGGCCTCAGTTTCCCCTGGGGAACCAAGCCTGAGCGCATCTCTGAGGTCTCAAGGGGCTGACTGACCTTGAGCCCGCCTGCTGGTCTGGGTCTCAGTTTCCCTCATCCATTCCTGCGTAGGGTGGGGGTGGCTCAGGTGGAGGCGGGGCTCCCGCCCCCGCCCCTCCCCCGCGAGCAGAGGCTCCACCCCCCGGCTCCGCCCTCCCTCGGGCTCGGCTGGCGGCGGCGGCGGCCGCTCCGCTCCGCTCCGCACTGCCCGGCGCCGCCTCGCTATGGATGCGCGCGGGGGCGGCGGGCGGCCGGGCGATAGTCCGGCGCGACCCCTGCGCCGGGGCCGCCGCCACCACCGCCGCCGCCCGCCCCCCTCAGCCTCAGCCACCACCCGCGCCACCCCCGAATCCCACGACCCCTCGCACCCGGAGTCGGCGGACGAGCCCGGCCCGCGCGCCCGGCTCTGCAGCCGCGACAGCTCCTGCACTCCTGGCGCGGCCAAGGGCGGCGCGAATGGCGAGTGCGGGCGCGGGGAGCCGCAGTGCAGCCCCGAGGGCCCCGCGCGCGGCCCCAAGGTTTCGTTCTCATGTCGCGGGGCGGCCTCGGGGCCCGCGGCGGCCGAGGAGGCGGGCAGCGAGGAGGCGGGCCCGGCGGGTGAGCCGCGCGGCAGCCAGGCCAGCTTCCTGCAGCGCCAATTCGGGGCGCTCCTGCAGCCGGGCGTCAACAAGTTCTCCCTGCGGATGTTTGGCAGCCAGAAGGCCGTGGAGCGCGAACAGGAACGCGTGAAGTCGGCGGGGGCCTGGATCATCCACCCCTACAGCGACTTCAGGTGCCGCCTCCGGGAGGGGCCCGTCCTTGGCGCGCCCGGGAGAGGGCGGGGCGCCACGTCCCGGATGGTGACCTCGGGGGTGGCATTTAGAGGCGCGGGGCCGAGGATGGGGGTAGTCCCCTCGCGGTGACCTCGGGCGCGCCCCGGACCCGCCCCTGAGGGACCCTGATGTGCAGAGGCTCCGCCCTTTTGGAGGCCTGGAGTGAGGGGTCCCTGGTGTTCCCCCTCCTGCGCGCCCTGGTTGCAGTGAGCCAGAGCCGCGGCCTCAGGGACAGGGTCTGAGCACATAAGGGTGGAGAGGACAAATAGAGGGGAACGTGGGCGCCCGTAGGCCGCGGAGCAGAAATGAGGGTGTAAGGATGGATAGAAAGGAGAAAGGAAGAAAAAGGAGGAGGAAGGAAAAGAAGGGAAGGAAGAAGGAAGGGCGCATGGGAAAGGACGCGCCCGGGAGGCCTCGGGGAGGGGGTTATTGGACTGGCGTCGCGCGTTCCCACGGTCTCCGCTTGCGCCCGAGGCGGGCGCGTTCCGAGTACCCACACATCCCGTGTGTGTGGATACGGACGTGGCCTGAGTTGGCTGCTGCGTGCAGCGATAGGCGCAGGCGTAGGGCCATGACCCGAGTGTTTGCGTCTGTCTCTCCTTTCCGGGAGAGCTTGTGATGTGATGCCCGATAGGGTCCTGGGGGGCGTGTGTCCGCGGATCCAGGGGAGGCGTGTCCCTAGAGGTGTGGCTGGTGGGTCTCTAGAAGTACTTGTTGGGATGCTGGCTGTGAGCGCGCGCGTGTCCCGGGTGGGTGTAGACCGGCGGGCCGTAAGGAGAGCTGCGTGCAGGGGATGCAGACTAATGTCCCGATCTGGGGTGACAGGGTGCAGATTTGAAGACAGGATGCTTCCCTATCCCGGTAAACTGTAGCTTGAAGTTTCAGGACCACGGACAGCTCCAGGACCTGGGGCGGCTCCTGCTGATCCCTTCTCCAGTGCTTGATAATTGAGCAACAGAAGCCCAGGAACAACCTCCCTGAGACTAGAATGCTACCTTTACCAAGAACCTAGATGTGAGGAAGATGCCGAGGGGTTAGGGCCAACAGGAATTGCCCTCGCATACTCTAGCCTGAGTGCCAAGCTCAGCGTTGCTCCACAGACTTCCAGGCTTGGGAACTGGACCCTGGGTCTTTCCTCTCTTCCCACCTGTGAAATGACACGAGCATAGAGGCGGGCTTGCCAAGGCTTCCTGGCTGACCATTGTGAATGGAGTGAAGTGCCAGCCAGCCAGAGAAAGGTGTCTAGGGTGGGGACAGACTGTCGGGGTTACTACCCTCCTACCCCAGCATCACCGTTATGCCCAGCTTACAGGTGGGGGACATAAGGCCATACTTAGGCTTGGGTTCTTGCCTACAGTAGTGACATGTAGCTGGTTTGGGGGTGCGTGGGAAGAAATTGAGCCTTGGGGCCTTGTGTATGCAGATGCCCGGGGAGGACCTTGTGGGTGCAGATGCCTGGGGGACCCTGTTCTTGCTGTGGTTGCCATAAGCCCTGAACTATGGAGAGGTTCACAGACTAAGAATCTTGCCTGGAAAACCAGAACAAACAGAAGGGGAATGAAGGTGTTGCTGGGGTTAGAGGAGACAGTGTGGCCATAAAATTTCAAAGCTGGTACATGGGGCATCCACTTTTCATGTCTGGGGACTTGTGCTCCTTCCAGGACTTTCTGATTAAGTGTTGACCAAGATGGGCTCCAGAGCCCCCAGAGGCTGTTGGAAACACCAAGTGTGCTAAGTGTTGACTGAGACATTGAGTGATTGGTTTGGGCTATCCTGGCATGAAGCCCAGGCCAGCGCTCTACTGATGAGCCCCAAACACCCTCAGCTCACTTTCTACTTTTGTTCTGAGATGGGATTTCACTAAGTTGCTCAGTGGCCTTGAACTGAGCGCCCTCCTGCCTCAGTGTCCTGGGATAACAGGTGTGCACCACTCAGCCCAACAATATTAACTGAACATTGGAGGAGGTGGAGGAGGAAGAGGAGGAGGAAGAGGAGGAGGAGGAGGAGGTGGAGGAGGAAGGGAGGAGGAAGAGGAGGAGGAGGAAGAGGAGGAGGAGGAGGAGGAGGAAGAGGAGGAGGAAGAGGAGGAGGAAGAGGGAAGAGGAGGAGGAAGAGGGAGGGGGAGGAGGAAGAAGAGGAGGGAGGAGGAGGAAGAGGGAGGAGAGGAGGAGGAAGAGGAGGAGGAGGAGGAGGAAGAGGAGGGGGGAGGAGGAGGAGGAGGAGGAGGAGGAGGAGGAGGAGGAAGAGGAGGAAGAGGAGGAGGAAGAGGAGGAGGAGGAGGAGGAGGAGGAGGAGGAGGAGGAGGAGGAGGAGGAGGAGGAGGAGGAGGAGGAGGAGGAGGAAGAGGAGGGGGAGGAGGAGGAGGAGGAAGAGGAGGAGGAGGAGGAGGAGGAGGAGGAGGAGGAGGAGGAGGAGGAAAAGGAGGAGGAGGGGGAGGAGAGGAAGAGGAAGGAGGAGGAGGAGGAAGAGGAGGAGGAGGAGGAGGAAGAAGAGGGAGAGGAGGAGGAGGGGGAGGAGGAAGAGGACCTTCATCCTGCCCTGGGAATAGGAAAAGCCATTGAAGTGGGAATATACACACACACACACACACACACACACACACACACACACACACACACATCTTTATGCAGAGTACTGGGCAGGGACCTCCCGTCCCTATCCAGGGGCTGAGTAACTCCCTCTGTTGGCTCTGACTTGATTCCCCAGTGGCTCAGTCCTGTGACTTGGCTGGCATGCCTGACATCCGGATGGGGCTTTGCTGGTTGGTGACTAGGGTACCGGCCCTCCCTGCCTAGGCAGGACGGGGAGGAGGAGTCATTAAAGGCACCAAAGGAGACAGTGCTGTGGGATGTCAGGGCCCTTGGGTGTCAGTTGCCTGCAGCACACAGTCCACAGGGACCTGGAGCAGCCAGGTCCTTAGCAGACTTACGTCCTAGAGTCCCCTAGGACTCAGTGCCTGGGGATAGCTTTAGGCCTCACTGCCTCAACTTCTCTGGATTCAAGGGGGTTGTGGTGTGGGGGAGGAGGCTGGTGTCCAATGTGTCTGGAAGGATCTTCTACCCTCCTACTTGATGGATAGAACTCTGTTCCAAAAATTATTAGTATTTCGGTCTTTATTCCATGTTTGGATTGTGTGGGGGGGGCAGAGGGCAGCATGTAGAGTCCGCTCTCTCTTATCTCATGGGTCCTAGGACCCAATCAGTTTGTCAGGTTTGGTGGCAGGCATTTTTATTCAGTGAGCTATCTCATTGCTCCCAGTTTTTTTCCTTAAAAAAAGTGTGGGTGGTAGTGGGACAGGGTCTCCTGAAGCTCAGGTTTGTCTTAATCTCACTCTAATGGAGGATGACCTTGAGCTCCAGATCCTCCTGAGTCCCAGGGAGTCAGGAATGATGGCCTGCCAAGCTCTGTTTCCATGTTGCTGGAATTGTGACCCAGGCTTTGCACATGTTAGGAGGGTGTGATATCCACTGACGTCCCAATTTTAGATCTCATTCTGTAGCTCAGACTGACCTCCCTCTTATGGCCATCCTCCTGCCCCATTCTCCCAAGTTCTAGGATCACCACCTCACCCATTTTCGTCCACTTCTCAGCATTATCTGTCCCTGAGAAGGTTCTGTGAGCTCTCATGGAGAAGCAAGCTTGAGGGGTCTAGGGGGAAGGTGTCCCAGGCCTGAATGTCTATGCTCAGGGTGGGAATCAGAGCAGTGGTGACACCTGGGGATCCCCTCAGACACCTACAGATGCAGCCCAGACCTGTGCATGCTGGTTCTGAGCCTGCCACATCCTCCCCACACCCGCTGGATGGCCAGGGATCAGTGTGAGGTCAGATATTGTGTCCTGCATATAAATCCCTGGAAATGCACCCCATACAAGGCCCTAGAATAAATCCTATTATCAGGGAGGGTGTGGGGTTTGGGCATGCGCCTGCCCAACTCTCGGTGCTGTGAAAGAACTCTTTGGGGAGGGGTTGAGACCAGGATGGCCAAGCTCCCTCTTCCTAGGACAACACTTCAGGGTTTCCAGTGGGATCCTTTTCCTCGCCCTGGCCTAGTCTGTCTCCAGTATACTCTCAGGTTCAGTATCAGATGCCCACACTCCCATTAGCCACCCTGACACTCCTGAGTGTCACTTGCCCAGCCTCGTATCTCCCATACCTGGGAAGCCGGTGTGCCGTGTGCACCACCTCTCCCCGAGGCCACCAGCCCTTGAATGCCACCTCCTCTGAGCAGCCTCCTTAACATTGTACCCAGGCCCATCTCCCACACCCTGGCAGCCAGCACAAATCCCACTTGATGGGCTTTTTCTCCTCAACCAACTCCCATAGGAGCCAGGGGTTGGGGAGCAGTGTGTACGTAGCCACCTACATTTTCTGGTCACTTCATGTCCCTGGTGCTTGGTGTACAATGAACTTTTATACGTGTCTGTACCTGGGACCGAAGCTGTTTTTGCACTGGGGTTCCAACCCTAATCCTGACACCTGCCCCGGGGACTCACTCAGTGGGCTCAGGCCTGATCCTCTGTCCAAGCCTGGTCTGTAATCCCTGACCTCCGGCCTCTAATCCGTCCAGCTTTGCTTGGATCTCTGATCCCAGAGGGCTTTGGGCACATCTTGGATCTGCCCGGAGAGATGTGGCTGTCATTGTTGGTCTATCGCGGCCTACCCATGGCTCCTAGGATCCTAACTGCTCCAAGTAGAGGCTGTGATCCATCCCAGAAGGGTCCAGCTAAGAACGGCAGGGTCTTTTCTGTTATCCATGGGCCTCAGAGCTGAGGAGATCTGCACAGCTGAGGAGGAACAAGGTTCATTTGGTGAGAGCTATCCAGAATTCACCTGTGGGTGGGAAGAGGGCTCAGACTGAGAGTCAGCAAGGGAGGCTTGTCTCCCGATGAATCTGCCCTCTGACCCCTGAGCTGGGTCCACAGCATGGTACTGAGAGTCCCAGATGTCCCTTAGGTCCCTGCTTAGAGCAGGGCAGATAAGGCCTAGAACCTCAGAGAAGGTGGGGACACTACACACGGATGCACAGCCTGGGAGAGAAATCAGAGCTGTGTCTGGTGCACCCACTGTCCCAGGTCTTGTCTCCTCAAGCTTAATGGCTGGAGGCTGGTGAGGGGAGGGAAGGGGATCTTTGCAGAGTCCTAGGATCCAGATGCGCCTGGCTTGTTTTCCCTTGGTGTGGGACTTCTGACCCCTCCCTTTCCATTCCTGACTATATCTATGGGGACCAGGTTGACTGGTAAGAATGAAGGCCAGAGACACTTGTGTAAGAGCAGGCAGCCCCTACCCCCAGCACCCAGCTAGGGCCACAAGGACAGCAGCCACCTGTTCCCTCTCCTCAGGCCCTGGCTGGGGGAGGGTGGGGAGGTGGGGGGTGTCCTGTGACCATGTGACCTGGAGATGCAATTGCTGAGAGAGGCTCTGGACTAGGCGACTGCGGGTAGAGAACAGGGCAGTCTGAGTCCTGGGCCCCACTTCCCTCTGGGCAAGCCTTGGGCTTCAGTTGGAAGTCTTCCTGGCCCTGACTACCCAGGAAGGGAAGAGAAGCTTGGGGTGGCTGCAGCCTAGAAAGAGATCCTGCTGTCGGTCTTCAGATTGATTCTAGGCCACTCTGATCCTTTCTAGGTCTCCCTCTCATCACCACTGAAAGTCCCACCCCCGTGCTTTCTAGACCCACCCTTGGTCGTTGCCAGCTTCCCACTGTCATGGGCGGTCGCTGTGTCCACCAGTGGTGGTTTCTAGTCTCTGCCGACCTCTTTCTCGATTGTTTCACTCAATGGCTGTTCTCCAAAGAGAAGCCATCCTCAGTCCAGAGAGAAAGAGGTTGGCCCAGACTCCATGGCGGATTCTGGGGACAGCAAGCAGTTCCCAGTGCCTATTGACGAACAGAACCTCTCGTCATGGTGCGAGCCACCCATGCTGTCTAGATCCATGCCCAGATTGAAAGTGGTTATTTATGGCTGAGAGATGCCCTGTGGTGCTCTTGAAGAGAAGTGGGGTTTGCTTCCTCCTCAGTGGGTTGGCTCACAACCTCCTGTAACTCCAGCTCCTGGGGAATCAGACGCCCTCTTCTGGCTTCTCGCACAAGCACAGGACCTCCTACCCCAGACTTACAAAAACACACATAATTTAGAAAGAAAAAAAAAAATCTTTAAATCTGGTGTTTGACTTCGCTCCTGAGGTTCGATGAACACCTCCCCAGCACCAGGCGATGCTATTCTGAGCTCTGGAGGTCTCGTCTCCACCAAGGGTGGTTGTGAGGGGCATTGCACATCGATAGACTCCCCAAAGGGCTTCACCCCATACGGGCTGGAGACAGAAGAGCTTGTCCAAGGTCACTCGTGCGTGGCAGGTGCCAGCACAGAGCTGGGCTGAGAAACACTGGGTGTTGCCAGCCGTTGGCTCTCACAGTCCGAGCTGCTGCGAATGCCCCAGTACAAATCACTTTTTAATTTTTTTCTCTCTTTTTTGGACTGTTTCCTTGAGCTCAGTTCTCTGAAGTGCCGGCTGCCCGCTGGGCATGGTGTTTATAACCGTGCCCATGAACTGCAGGCCAGCAGAAGGAGCCAGCTCCCTGGCAAGCCCTGAGACAGACGTCCGTCGGCTCCAAACACTGCACCTCTGTCACTCCTTTGAGCTGATTCCGGCCACTGCCCCAGCTTTCATGCTCTAGAAACAGTGGGCTCTGTGCCTATGGGGAGCCCCAAATTCCAGGAGGTGGTGACAGACCTCAGAGGATATGAGGGGGCTGAGACGGGGCCTCACTATGTAGCCCTGGCTGTTCTGGAACTTGCTTTTTAGACCAGGCTGGCCTTGAACTCATAGACAGCCATCTGCCTCCTCCCCTCAAGTGCTGGGGTGACATCTGTTTCCACTGTATCTGGTTCTCCAAAGTGTCTCTTGAGGTGACTAACTGTGCCCTACAAGAGCTGCGGCCTCACCATGATGTGAGTCCTGTGGGTCTTGGTGGAAAGGTGTGGCCAGTGGAAGCCCTGGCCCTGTACCCGCCCACCGTGGCTCTCAGCCTCCCACTGATGCCCAGTGTGCCACCTACCGGCTCCAGACACTCCCACTCTTTCTGAAAGCAGGACTCGTGCCAGGCACACTGTTCCTCTTTGGTCATGTGAAGTGTTTGGTCTATTTTGAACCTTCTCTGCGGTCTGGAGGTGCCTTCACGGCAAGGTCACACTGGGTCAGAGAGAGTGACCCTGGCTGCCTGGGGTCAGGAGGCTGCTTTGAGGAAGTCCAGTCCTTGTCGTGCAGCAAGATCTGGAGTCCTGGAGGCTGCTTTACGATCGGGGGTCCCAGAGAGAGACCACTTAGGGTTTGGGGCCCCAGAAAGAGACCCCCTTAGGGTTGGGGTCCTGGAGACGCCCTTAGGGTTAGAGCCCCAGAAAGAGATCACCTTAGGTTGGGGTTCCAGAGGGAAACCACCTTGGGGTGAGGGTCCCAGAGGGAGACCGCCCTGGGGTGAGGAAGAGGGCACCACTGACGCCAAGGCCAAGAGATGTGAGCGTCCTGCCTCTCCCCAGGTTCTACTGGGACTTCACCATGCTGTTGTTCATGGTGGGAAATCTCATCATCATCCCTGTGGGCATCACTTTCTTCAAGGACGAGACCACGGCGCCCTGGATCGTCTTCAACGTGGTCTCGGACACTTTCTTCCTCATGGACTTGGTGCTGAACTTCCGCACCGGCATTGTTATTGAGGACAACACGGAGATCATCCTGGACCCCGAAAAGATAAAGAAAAAGTACCTGCGTACGTGGTTCGTGGTAGACTTCGTGTCATCCATCCCGGTGGACTACATCTTCCTCATCGTGGAGAAGGGAATCGACTCCGAGGTCTACAAGACGGCCCGTGCACTACGCATCGTGCGTTTCACCAAGATCCTCAGTCTGCTGCGGTTGCTGCGGCTATCCCGGCTCATCCGATATATCCACCAATGGGAGGAGGTGAGGGGCGGGGAGAGGGCCAAGCGTACGCAGGACCCCAGCAACTTGGTCTTGGGTTCCTTGCATCTGGGCAGGATCAGGAATTGAAGCCGGGACCACCAGAGATGTGGAGTCCGAGGATGCTGGCACTGGGGTGTTGGCGGTGTTGGCCTTGACTGTGGACAGGGCAAAGGAGGCAGGAGCATGGTCACAAGGTGCTGTACTAAGTCTAGGGGTTGGAGATGAGGCCGTAAGTGTCAGGTGTTGGGAGTAGGAGTGAACCTCACGATCACGATTGGGTGGGGTCAAAGTCTATTCTGTGGGAAGAGCCAATGACCTGAGGATGGGACCTTGGTGTAGGTGTGGCCATGGCTTTAGGACCAGAGCTTTGACTTGGAGGGCCGATGAGAGACACCGGTGTGGGGCCCCATCACGAGAAACTGACCGGAGCTGTCGGACTAGGGTTGTAGCTGAGTCAAAACTACAGGGGAGAATCTCACGCTGGGGCAGGGCCAGAGCTGCGGTGTGGGGCTCTCATGGACGCCAGTCCTGTCAAGACAGGACTTTGGGTTGTGGGTGTGGCCAAGGCCATGAGAGGAACTAGGGCTAAGTAAGGCCTCTTATCGGGAACCAAGATGGGTTTCTTAGGGTAGAGTCAAAGCTGTAGAGTGGAGCCTTGAGTGCCACTAATGGGGGAGCTGTAAGGAGGTACTGGCAAAATTATTGGGCAGGACCCTAACTGTTAGAGCCCTAAGGGAAGTGGGGGAGGGGGTGCCCAGGCATGTCTGGGATAGCAGCCCATGGTGGGATCACAGGGAAATGTGGAAGGCCTGTACCGGGGGTGGGGGGTGGGGAATAGATGGGTGGATGCTCGTTATTAGATGGAGGATAAGGGACGGGGTGGGGGGACATCTCCCACGTGATTATAGGCTCAGAAGCAAGGCTGGAGGACAGATAATCTCGGGGGCCCCCATGGAACCCCTCCTACCTTATGGAGTCAGAGCTAAAACCTTCAGGATACCCGAATTTGGGGAGACAACCTCACCAAGTGTTACCATGCGCCTTCCTGTGCCCTGGAAAATGTGGTGAGGAAAGATCAGACTTCTCCAGTTACCTACTCCTGAATTCAAGATTCAGATTCAGCCCTGAATCTGTCCCATCCCTGCTTCTGGTGCCACTGAAGCTGGCAGGTGGGGACAGGACTTGGGCAGGATGGGGAAGGTCATCCGGCCAGGTCATGGGTGAGGCAGGCCGGGTGGAATTCAGAGCAGAAGCCACTAGGAAAGGGCACCAAGACTTCACTAGCCTTGGACAAAGGAGCACAGGATTTGGCAGGCAGCGGTTGGGGTAGACACTGGGGAGGGCCTGGGACTCTCACGGTCACGCCCCCTCTCAGATTTTCCACATGACCTACGACCTGGCAAGCGCGGTGATGCGCATCTGTAACCTGATCAGCATGATGCTGCTGCTCTGCCACTGGGACGGCTGCCTGCAGTTCCTGGTGCCCATGCTGCAAGACTTCCCCAGCGACTGCTGGGTGTCCATCAACAAAATGGTGGTAAGTGCTCCCTGGTGGGGGCCCACGCTCGCGAGTGCCCCCTGGCGCTTCAGGGAGAGCGCAGCTCCCACTGCCCTTGTGCCCTGTGGCTGTTAGCACTGCCTAAGGTCCTCTGTGGGCAGCAAAGCACCCACCTGCTATGATAGCTGATACCCACTAGCGCCCCCTAGTCGTCCGCCGGGGCCTTGTGAGCGCTTGCCCCTGTGCCCAATACTTGCCAGTGCCCCTTGGATCCTTCAGCCCACATGCCTTGGTATCTGAGCCTGCCAGCGTACCCCCGCCTCCTGAGGCAGCTCGGCCAGCGTACACGGGGTTTCCTGAGGCAGCTCAGCAGCCGTTTTCTATGTAACGCAGATAAACTACGCAGCGATTTTCTTACTCTAAAGACTGTTTTACTTTAAATTTTTTTTTTTTTATTTTAAAGCTGGACATGGTAGCACACCCCTTTAATCCCAGCACTTGGGAGGCAGAGGCAGGCAGATTTCTGTGTGTTTTAGGCCAGCCTGGTCTACAGAGCTAGTTCCAGGGCAGCCATGGCTACACAGAGAAATCCTGTCTTGAAAAACCAAACCAGAAGGAGGAAGAGGAGGAGGAGGAGAGGAGGAGGAGGAGGAGGAGGAGGAGGAGGAGGAGGGAGGAGGAGGAGGAGGAGGAGGAGGAGGAGGAAAAAAGTTTTATTTTAGATTTATTTCACTTTTGCATGTTTGTATGTTCACTCGTGGTGGGCAGAAGAGGGTATCCAATCCCCTGGAATTAGAGTTATGGATGTAGTTGCTGAGAACTGAACTGGGGTCTTCTTCAAAAGCAACAAGTACTCTTAACAACTGAGCTTTCGGGGTTGGGGATTTAGCTCAGTGGTAGAGCACTTGCCTAGCAAGCGCAAGGCCCTGGGTTCGGTCCCCAGCTCCGAAAAAAAGAAAAAAAAACTGAGCTTTCTCCCTAGTCCCCTTTGTTTATTTAAAAGGTTTCCTATTAGGTTTATTTACTGTTATTTTAAATTATGTGTGTGGATATGTGCACATGAGTGCAATGCCCTCAGAGGCCAGAAGAGGGCATCAGATGCCCCTGAAGCTGGAGTTAAAGGTGATTGTGAGCCACCATGTGGTTGGTGGGATTTGAACTCAGAACCTCTGGAAGAGCAGTCAGTGTTCCCACCTGCTAAGCCATCTCTCTAGTCACTTACATTTACAGTCATAATCTCATGTAGCCCAGGCTGGCCTCAGATTGCTAGGTAGCTGAGGATGATCTTGAACTCACCGTCATCTTACCTCCACCTCCAGCGTGCTGGGATGGCAGGTGTGCGCCTCCCCACCATCTCCCCGTTTTGGCTTTATGCAAATGCATTTAAGATAAAACAGCCTTCAAATGTTAAAAGTTGTTTCCACAAGCCTGAAGAAGAACTCCAGTTCCTGTTGTCCCCACGTCTGTATCACAGACAAATAAAGACGGTGTAGAGCCCAGGTACGAGCCGCCTCTGCCAGCTCTGAGAGATGCAGCTACGGAATGATAGCAAGTTCAAGGGTAGCATGGACGACGTAGCAAGTCTGTCTCAAAGTGGAAAGTAAAGAGAGGGTGGCTCAACAATACAGGCCAGCCTAGAAGCCCCCAGTGAGAGGCTGGGGGCGTGGTCAGGGTGGAGCCCCGCCTAGAATCCCCCAGTGAGGGGCTGAGGGCGCGGTCAGGGGTGGGGTCCCGCCTAGAATCCCCCCAATAGAAGTAGAAAACACCGCTCAGGGACAAGCACCTGCTTAGCATCCCTGAGGTTAGAATTGTGAAAGGGGGTGAGGGGCAGTCTTCAGGGAGGGTCGCAGCCCAGGCCAGGGACAAACAGAAGCTTGGTATGTGTCAGTCAGGACACAGCAGGCAGGCATCAATGGAGTCAGAAGCGGGGTAGGGAGAACCCACAAGCGCCCTTCCCAGGAGCCTGGCACAGCTGCCTCTACTGAGGAGCCCATTGTCCAGCCACGGCCTGCACAAGCGGTTCCATTTCCTACATGGGCCCAATGCCCCCCTCTTCTGACTGGGTCAACTGAGGACGTCTAAGGATGGGCCTCTCCCCTTCTGCCCTTTGGGTATCATCCCAATGTTCGAGGACCCTGGAACGGACACTCTCGACCTTGAAGCTGATTGGCCAGAATGCTGCCCCTTTGGGACTTAGTTTCCCCAGAAATGAAGTGAGCGGTGGCGTCTGGCTTGTCCCTGATGTACTGCCTTGGGTACCTCTGACCGTGGGGACCTAAGTCCTCTTAAGCGCTCGCAGGGGGGCGGGCAGGTAGGTTCCAGGGGCTCCCCCAATCGTGTCTGTTGACCTTGCAGAACCACTCGTGGAGCGAACTCTATTCGTTCGCGCTCTTCAAGGCCATGAGCCACATGCTCTGTATTGGCTACGGGCGGCAGGCTCCCGAGAGCATGACGGACATCTGGCTCACCATGCTCAGCATGATCGTGGGCGCCACCTGCTACGCTATGTTCATTGGGCACGCCACGGCGCTTATCCAGTCCCTGGACTCGTCACGGCGCCAGTACCAGGAGAAGGTCAGGAGAGAGGCGGCTTCTTAGGGCTGAGTCTGTGGAGGGGGAGCACCCCCTGGTTCTAAGGTTCCTGTAAGGGTTGAGGACAGAGTCAAAGGGGGGACCCAGGTGGGGGTAGATGAGGTGAGGGGTCAGGAGCCCGTGGGGTCAGAACCAACGAGACCAGTCCCTAGGGTCCAGCTGTGCATGTTCTCGGGTGTCAGTGTCGTGGGGGAGGTTGGGAAGCAGGGTGAACCTCTGGAGACAGTAGAGTTGCCAGCCGTTTCCGCCCGTTTTCTGCACAAGGAGTGCATCCTCAGGTCTGGGGACAGAGGCAGCTGCTCTGTGCCACACGGCAAGCAAAAGGGCAGGAACTTTGGCTTCAGCCACCTGCACCCTCGCTCTCTGCCATGGGTCTCAGCTCCCCACCCCCCACCAGTGCCAGCCGGGTCAGCCGGGCTCTGTGCCAGGTACCCGCGTCCGGAAGCCTCCGTCTCACACCCAAACATGAGCTGGTGCTGCCACCCACCCGCCGTCACGGGGTCCGCTGAGATAAGGGCAGCTGTGGCTTGGGCAGAAATGGGGCTGGGGCAGCCCTGGGGTACTGTGCTGGGGACAGCCTGGCACCCACACCCCAGCCCTGATAGGGAGGGGCTGGCTCTGTGTTGGTCCCCAGGTCCCAGGGGGCGGGGCTGCAGATGAAAGTCAACATGCACACTGATCTTGGCACTATATATAGCCAAGTCTCAGAAACATGAGCCGGACACCTAAGGTGCTCACAGAACGCTTTTTTTTTTTTTTCAGGACAGGGTTTCTCTGTAGCCCTGGCTGTCCCAGAACTCACTCTGTACACCAGGCTGTCTTTGAACTCAGAAAGATCCCCCTGCCTCTGCCTCCTGCCGCCACGGCTTGACTCCTAATACACGTTTTGATAGACATGTATCACAGAGCCTCTAACTCATTATACAACAGAGGGTGACTTTGAACTCCTGACCCTCCTGCTTAGTGACGGGGTTAAAGGTGTGCACACCATAGCTAATCTAGACTCAGGTTTAAACATAAACATAGCTGCTAGCTGGGTATGGTGTGTCAGGCACACAACAAAACATGAGGGTCTGGGGAGGAGACTGAGTGACTGCAGTGCTGGCCTAGCGTCCATGAAGACCTGGGTTCCACTCCAGCATCAGAAGCCTTTTGCAGGTTGGGGATTTAGCTCAGTGGTAGAGCGCTTGCCTAGCAACCGCAAGGCCCTGGGTTCGGTCCCCAGCTCTGAAAAAAAAAAAGAAAAAAAAAAAAAAGAAAAAAAAAGAAGCCTTTTGCAGTGGTACACGTCAGTTATCCCAGCACCTAGAGGCAGAGGCAGGATGGGAAGTGTAAGGTTATCCTTGGCTACTTGAAAGCCGGCCTGGGCTACGTGAAACCTTGTGTCAGGGGCCAGGCTGTGTAAAGCAGTGTGTCCCTGGGCTGGGTGGCATCGGGCTGGACCTGTCTCTGCACTGACCACTGATCCACTTTTTCTCCCTTCAGTACAAGCAAGTGGAGCAGTACATGTCCTTCCACAAACTGCCGGCTGACTTCCGCCAGAAGATCCACGATTACTATGAACACCGGTACCAGGGGAAGATGTTTGACGAGGACAGCATCCTGGGGGAACTCAACGGCCCACTTCGTGAGGTGAGGTGCCCACAGACAGCCACAGGACCTGGGGAGTCTCAGGCACACCCCAGCGTGCCGCACATGCAACCGTGCCCAGGGTCCGTGGACAAACTGATGGGGCACGTGTGGGACCCGGGGTCAGGTCTGGGTGTGTCTATTACTGGCCGTGTCTCCCGCGCCTCCCTGGCCATCACCTGCTCCCCTGTGAGCCTCAGACACAAAGCTATGGTCATGAAAGGCACATCTGTGCAGCCACGCTCCCTCCGAGAGCATGGGGGAGGGTCCTTCCTGTGTCTCCAGCCCCTTTCTTATTGCACATGTGTGGGTGCCTTGCTTGCATGTGTGTCTATGCACCAGGCATGAAACGTGGTGACTGTAGAGGCCAGAAGAGAATATTGGATCCCTGAAGCTGGAGTTACTGACAGTTGTGAATCCCCGTGTGGGTGCTAGGAATCGAACCGTCTCTCTAGCCCCGCTTTATTTGACACACATGTGTGTGTGTGTGTGTGTCTGTGTGTCCACAAGTGTGTGCGGGTGCTCACAGAGACCAGAAAGACAGTGTCTGCTCCATTAGAGCTGGACTTACATACACTGTGTGCCACCAGATATAGGACCCAAACCCTGTCTTAATGATTGAACAGCAAACACTGCTAACCCCTAAGCCCTGGCTTTAAATTCACACATGCGTGTGTCCAAGTGCACCTTGAGTTTTGCCCTTGAGAGGGCACTGTTCACCTTCTTTTAAGATTTATTTATTATTTATTTATTATATATGAGTACACTGTTGCTGTCTTCAGACTCACCAGAGGAGGGCATCAGAGGGCATCGGATCTCATTACAGATGGTTGTGAGCCACCATGTGGTTGCTGGGATTTGAACTCAGGACCTCTGGAAGAGCAGTCAGTGCTCTTAACCACTGAGCCATCTCTCCAGCCCACTGTCCACCTTCTTTTAGACAGAGTCTCTCTGTCCTGGAGCTCAGCCATTCATCGAGGGATCATGCCCCAGGGATCGTCTGTGCATTCCAAGGCCTGGGACGCCAAGCATACACTGGCGCCCTTGGCTTTTTAACATGTCTTTTTTTTTTTTTTTTTTCGGAGCTGGGGACCGAACTCAGGGCCTTGCGCTTGCTAGGCAAGCTCTCTACCACTGAGCTAAATCCCCAACCCCTTTTTAACATGTCTTGAGGATGCTTGCAGGGCTCACAAAATGCCCCTAAGGCTGGGCTTCATCTGTATAACCCTTCATTTCCAAATACAGTCCCATCCACAGGTTCTGGGGCTCTGTCAGCCAGGGAGGTGTGGCCAGCAATTGGGGGACAATGGTGTGGTGCTCTGGGCTGAGTGTAGAACACTGAAGAGAAGGCCTAATGTCTAGGGCCCAGGCAGAGGGCAGAGTCAGGGCAAAAGCCCCCGGGGTAGAATTACAGGAGGAGGCTGCCAGGACTGGGAGGCCAGGCACCTGTGCAGAGCCATGGGGGACTCAGGGCTTGGGGCCCAGGGCTGTGTGTGGACATCCCAGTTGGTAGCCTTTGGTTAATGGTCTTGGAGAAAGTCAACAGAATTAAACAGACTGTTAATCTCACTTGTCCTTTTGTAGATAATGTAGCTCACAGGCCTTAGCTGCATGAAGTACACAGGTTTGTAGAAGAGACATACATCTCCAATTCTATAACTGTATCACCAGCCCCAAGGAAACATTTCTTTTTAAAACATCTTTTTTTCATTTTACATCGAGTGATTTGCCTGAATGTCTGTCTCTGCCCCAATACCAGCATGCAGTACCAGCAGCAGCCAGAAGAGGGCATTGGACTCCCTGGGATTGGCGTTACAGATTCATCAGCCATGTGGCTGCTGAGAATTGAAACTAGGTCCTCTAGTTTCAAGAGTAGCCATCTCTCCCGCCGTTCTTTTCCATTTTTGAGACGTTTCATTCTACAGCACAGGGTGATTCATGGCAGTTCTCCTGCTTCAGCCTCCCAAGTGCAGTGGCTACCCAGCCTGGCTTGCATGATCACACTTTGTGTGTCCCTCTGACTCCCTTCTCCTTGGGAGGGTCGAGGAGGCTGGCCTCATTGTCCATGGGTTTCTTGTTGGGTTTTGCATATGCTTTTGGCAGTGACCTTGACTAGATTCAGCTGTTTAAAAACACAAGCATGGTGTACCCTGGCTGGGAACTGCATTGGGTAAATGAGGCAGAAAGAAAGGACACCCCATCTAAGAGGCCAGAGGTAGCATGTGGAGTGGAATTCTTTCTCTTTGGAGGTGAAGCTCATGTAGCTCAGGATGTCCTAGAATGTCACTAGATAGGTGGTGAGGGTGACCTTGAGGGTGATCCTCCTGCCTCCGCCTCCAGAGGACTGTGATGACAGGCTTGTATGACCTGGTTTATGCCATGCTGGGGACGGAACTCAGGGCATGCCAAGAAAGAGCTCTACGCACTGAGCTCTGGTCCTGCCATTAAGCCTTTGGGGTATTTTCTGTGGTCCTGTTTGCTATAACGGCTTTCTCCAATCCAGCGTCACTCACCCTATGGCGGTATAGGGACTCGGGACTTTTTCCTGTATGCCTTAAGCTCATTTCCCAGTCCTGCCTCCAGCGTCTGCCTAGGAAGTTAGATAGGGTCTGAGGGGCCACCAAGTAGCCCAGGGGAGAGTGAGGGTCTGAGTTACCAAGCCAGTGACTTCGCCACCCTCCCTTCCACCCACAGGAGATTGTGAACTTCAACTGCCGGAAGCTGGTGGCTTCCATGCCGTTGTTTGCCAATGCAGACCCCAACTTCGTCACAGCCATGCTGACAAAGCTCAAATTTGAGGTCTTCCAGCCTGGAGACTACATCATCCGAGAGGGGACCATCGGGAAGAAGATGTACTTCATCCAGCACGGGGTGGTGAGCGTGCTCACCAAGGGCAACAAAGAGATGAAGCTGTCAGATGGCTCCTATTTTGGGGGTGAGCCCCCTGCGGCAAGGCTGAGATCCGGATGGGGTGGGACTGTGGACAGCTCAGACCCGGGGAGGTTTGACCCAGCGTCGGGTGAGCTTTGAGCGTGGGCTGGGCAGGCTGCTGAGGCACCATCCTTGTTTTTACAGAGATCTGTCTGCTCACGAGGGGCCGGCGCACAGCCAGTGTGCGGGCTGACACCTACTGTCGCCTCTACTCACTGAGCGTGGACAACTTCAACGAGGTGCTGGAGGAGTACCCCATGATGCGGCGTGCCTTTGAGACCGTGGCCATTGACCGCCTGGACCGCATAGGTGAGCTACTGCCAGGCTGTCTAAGAGGGGTGGGGAAGGGGTTGGGGATTTAGCTCAGTGGTAGAGCGCTTGCCAAGGAAGCGCAAGGCCCTGGGTTCGGTCCCCAGCTCCGGAAAAAAAAAAAAAAAAAAGAGGGGTGGGGAAGTAGAGGCACGGCATGGAGTGTGCTCAGGGGTGCGCAGAGCAGGCAAAGCCTGGTGTGAAAAGCAAGCGGGGTCGGGAGGCCAGGAGCCAGAGGGCCAGAGTCCTGGGGCCTGCTGGGAACAGCGCAGGCTCAGTAAACCAGGCACATTAGGGGTGGGGGATATTCTAGGTTTGTGGGGCAACATCTGTAAGGAGGCTGGAGGCCTGTGTGAAGCATGTGGGGCAGGAGAGGTGGGGCCTTTGCTAATGACAGGGCATAGAGATCAGATGTAAAGACAGTGGCTCAATTCAGTGGGGCAGGATGGGTCAGAGGGCATGTGCCCGCACATACAGGCATCCTGTATATACAGAATATGCTGGATCCGCTTACGGATGGTGTTTACCTGCACCCGCTGTATACAGCAGGCTGTACACAGTAGGTGCTGCACTCAGTATGAGCTGTACACAGTAGGTGCTGCACTCGGTGTGAGTTGGCTGTGCATAGTAGGTGCCGCTCATGCTTACTGGGTAGGCAGGTGCCCAGGCGAGCGCAGACAGTCTAACCCCCTAACCTCGTGCCCATAGGCAAGAAGAACTCCATCTTGCTACACAAGGTTCAGCATGATCTCAGCTCGGGTGTGTTCAACAACCAGGAGAACGCCATCATCCAGGAGATTGTCAAATATGACCGTGAGATGGTGCAGCAGGCAGAGCTGGGCCAGCGTGTGGGGCTCTTCCCACCACCGCCACCACCGCAGGTCACGTCGGCCATCGCCACGCTGCAGCAGGCCGTGGCCATGAGCTTCTGCCCACAGGTGGCCCGCCCGCTCGTGGGGCCCCTGGCGCTAGGGTCCCCACGCCTCGTGCGCCGCGCGCCCCCAGGGCCTCTGCCTCCTGCAGCCTCACCAGGGCCACCCGCAGCGAGCCCCCCGGCTGCACCCTCGAGCCCTCGGGCACCGCGGACCTCACCCTACGGTGTGCCTGGCTCTCCGGCAACGCGTGTGGGGCCCGCATTGCCCGCACGCCGCCTGAGCCGCGCCTCGCGCCCACTGTCCGCCTCGCAGCCCTCGCTGCCCCACGGCGCGCCCGCGCCCAGCCCCGCGGCCTCTGCGCGCCCGGCCAGCAGCTCCACCCCGCGTCTGGGACCCGCACCCACCACCCGGACCGCGGCACCCAGTCCGGACCGCAGGGACTCAGCCTCGCCGGGCGCTGCCAGTGGCCTCGACCCACTGGACTCTGCGCGCTCGCGCCTCTCTTCCAACTTGTGACCCTTGCGCGCCGCCCCGCGGGCCGGGCGGGGCCGTCATCCACACCAAAGCCATGCCTCGCGCCGCCCGCCCGTGCCCGTGCAGAAGCCATAGAGGGACGTAGGTAGCTTAGGAGGCGGGCGGCCCTGCGCCCGGCTGTCCCCCCATCGCCCTGCGCCCACCCCATCGCCCCTGCCCCAGCGGCGGCCGCACGGGAGAGGGAGGGGTGCGATCACCTCGGTGCCTCAGCCCCAACCTGGGACGGGGACGGGGCGGCCCTGGCCGAGGACCTGGCTGTGCCCCGCATGTGCGGTGGCCTCCGAGGAAGAATATGGATCAAGTGCAATACTCGGCCCGCCGGCTTCCCGCTGCCCCCGGCAAGCTCACGCAATAACCAGCTCGCCCCTGCCCACGCGTCCGTGGTGACCTCCCTCGGGCACCCAGGGGCGGGCTTCACGGCCAAGCCGGCGTGGGGGTGAGGTTGGGTCCCCGCCGTCGCCATGAATGTACTGACGAGCCGAGGCAGCAGTGGCCCCCACGCCCCATTAACCCACAACCCCATTCCGCGCAATAAACGACAGCATTGGCGCCCAGCGCAGCGTGTCATTGCTTTGGTGGGTTTGTGTGTAGCCAGAAAGTGGGGGCTGGCATAGGTAGACATAGACTTTCATTTATTTACATTATATACAGGTTTAGGAACAGCATGGCGTGGGTCAGCTGAAGAAGTAGGTGGATCTTATCACCTGTCCCAGATCGAAGGTACCTGTGAAGCCAAAAGTGTAGAGCTAGGCTTGGGCCACCGATTCATCCTCAAGGGCCAATGCGCATGCTCCCTTTAAAAGACTTACCTGTCTCTGGCAAGGATCGTAGTGTCTCCTGCAGCTTGGTGATCAGGGCGAGTTCCGAGGGCTTTAGGGACCTAGTGATGCAAACAGGTTAGGGTAGACATCAGTGGGACAGCTGGTGGCAGGCAGGGAACCAGGCCACAAGAAGAGGGGTTGCTCACTTGGAGACCGAGCAGAAACGCTTCTCCAGGAACTTAGCCAGGTCTTGCAGAATGGGTTCGCTGTGCAGGCGCACGAACTGTTCACGGCATACCTGAGGGGTTGCAGGCTCTGAGTCAGCCATGGTACAAACTCCTGGGATCAAGGCCCTAGCTTCTACCTGTGGGGGCACTGGGGGCGGGGACAGGACACACCTCGTTCATCATGGGGATGTCAGCAGCATGCGTCCAGAAGCAGTCGTGCACAGAGACGAAAGTCAGGCCCTTCCTGGGCAGGGAAATCCCAAGTGAGGTGGCTGCTTGTCCAGCTACCGCCCTGCACCTCATTCTGACACCATGTCTGTCTATCTGTCTGTCTGCCCCACCACTGTACACTGTGTCACAGTTCCCTGGACACCTTTGGTTCCCCATTGCTCTAAGCAGTAGGTGTTCAAGAAAATAGCTTACATTCCCTCAAACGGCTGCCAGGTCTGGGAGCAAAGGGAAGCCTCTGCTGAATCCCAGCTCAGCTCGTTGGCAGGTCTGTGTCACTTCCCAGCAGCACCTCCATCCTGCCCTGCCCCTCAGGGGAAGTGTCCACCCAACAGACTTGACCTACCTTGTGCATGTCCCCAGAAAGCACAAGGCTGGGATGCCCCAGGCAGCTAAATATCAGACTGAGTGCCCACAGGGCCTAGACCCTTCGTGTACCTCAGGGTTCGCCTGTAGCAAGTGCGTGCCTGCCCCTCTGGGTCCCCACCGCACTCTGGGACCCACCTGTAGCAGTGTAGGGCAGTCAGCATCATGTGGGAGGAATCCAGGGAGTGGATGAAGTTGGGTGGGAAGCCATTTTTCTGCTTCAGAGTGTTGGGCTTCCTGTAGACCCAGAAGTTCTAGGCTGGTACCCCTTAGCCCAGAGTCCTTCCTGCCCACCACTCCGTTCTGCCCTCCCCACAGTCCAGGACTCACTGGCTGTCATCCACTGAGCTGGTGAAGGTGATGCTCTGGAGGCCCCCTTTCACCTGCAGACCAGAGTGGGGGAAGTGAGTCCAGTGGGCAGGGAGGGGGGAGATGAGGAAGGGGAGGAGGGGGCAGGGACGGGGAGATGAGGGAGGGGAGGAGGGCGTTTCCCACGTACCTGGACCTTGGACTCCCGGTGATAGGGCTGTATGATGGGGATGCCCAGGGGCGTGACCCACTCCACAGGCCAGCCCGCGTGAGAGATGAGGTTGGCACTCTCGGTCAGCCAGCGCTGTGGGTGTGACAGGACACCAGGTTGGGTGGGCGAACCGTGGGGTGGAGGGGCCCCCCAGACAGGAGAGGGTTGGCAGGTGCGCACCTGAATGGCCCGGGTGCTGGAGAACATCTCCTGTAGACTTTTGAAGACCTGGCGCACGAGGTAGTGTGAGGCTTCCCAGACAAACTCCTGTGGGGACATAGCGGTAGATATGACCAGAGGGGCAGGGCCAGAAGGTTACCCCTCTCCTTGCCCCATAGCCAGAACCCAGGCTTTAGAGGATGAGAGCGGTGACAAAGAACCAGGCCCAGGGCCCCTGTGCTGAAGGGAGCCACACACTCGGGTGAGGACCAGGCAGGCTGCACACCTGGGGGAAGTCGCTGAGTTCGCGCAGGCGCTTCTCTATCTGCAGGCGCCCACCGTAGCGCGTGACCCCGTACACCACTGTCATCACTGTCTGCTTCACCACCTTGCGGCTGACGAAGCCCTCCAGCGCCTGAGCCACCTGGAGACCCTCCTTAGCGTCCTGCTGGCGGAGCTCCTCCACCTGGATGGCATTGGGGGGCAGGGAAGCCGTCAGTCACCTCCCCTCCCCTTAGGGACCCCACCTAGGCACTTGTAGAAAAGCAACCCCCGAGTGGGGACAAGGGTTCCCTGGCACCCACCTGTGTTGCCACCTCCCTGTACACATCTTGGGGCAGGTCGGAAGGCGTTAGGTTGACTGAGGCGGCACCCACACTATCTCGGCCCAGTGCGGCGTAATGCTGTAAGCCATTGCAGGAACCATCCTGGCCACAAGGGGTGCCCATGCGCTGAGGCTAACCGACCCAATACTGACACATGGTCACCCCAGGAACTTATCCCACCACCTGGTGCAAGGAGACCCAGGCCCAGCCTCCCTCATAAAGCACTCAGGCTCAGCCCCCATGGGCGATCCACTTGCGTGCCCACCTGGTGAACCGGCAGGTGGGAAACGTAGGCAGTGGGGTCTGGGGACCGGACCGCTTGTGCCACCTCCATGCAGCAAGCCAGCGTCTGCCAGGGTTCGTCAGCTTTCATCCACCACTTCTGGCCCTTTGGAGGGTAGGACCCATGGGGCTCAGAGTCAGCACGAGCAGCTCAGGTGACACGGGGATATAGGGACACTAGGCAAGCATACGTGATGTAGGGGGATGAAGAGGGTGGCTCAGGTGACAGCTGGCAGCTGCCACTGGGCTAGGAGCCACTAGTGGCACTGAGAGAGTACACGCTGGGAAGGAAGGATTCAGACAGCTATGGTAAGGGGTTGAAAGCGTATGAGGGAGGTGGCCCAAGCCCGAGTGAACAACAGGCTGGCAGGGAAGAGAAAGACAGGAGGCAGAGATCGGGGCTGCCAGCCAGGGGAGCTTGTGACTCCGTACCGTCAAGGGGTTGTCTGCAGAGTCCAAGATCTCCCCCATGACCTCGTCTGCGAAGGCTAGGCGCATGCGCAGCGAGTCGCGCTTCCTGAGGCCGGTCAGGTTGATCAGGTGTATCTTGAGCCAGTCCAGACCACGTGGCCCCAGTGGCCGGCCCTCAGCGAACTCCAACAGTGCACGCGCTAGGTCACTGCCGAGGTGGTTGAAGTGCGGCGGGCACGGGTAAGTGCGGCCTCGGAAGTCCATGTTGTGTGGCAACCAGAAGACGCGGTCGCGCAGGTGCTGTGCCAACGACAGGCGATACAGAGCCTCGCTGCGCAGACTGTGCATCTCTCGAGCCGCCTTGAGGCAGCGCGCCAGCTCCTTCCGCAGCTCAGACTTGTGCACTGGTGTGGAGCCGGGTGGTAGCTGATGCTTGGCTGGCCGTGGTGCTTCGGAACGCGGGGGAGGCACGCCCAAGCGCATACAGCCCTTGTCCCTAAAGATCTGCAGCACCAAGTCCAGCAGGCGCCCATTGACACGCCAGGCACAGTTCCCCAGCTGTGTGAGTGCATCCAGGGCACCGTGCAGCTGGGCGGGAGGGCAGCGCTCCAGTAGACGCTGGTGCTGCGTGGTACCCTCCGTGGCACGCATTATTTTGGTGGAACTCAGCAGGTAGGCACCAGAGTGCAGCGAAGTCCAGGGCAGTGGCGGGCACAGCATAGGCACTTCCGTGGTCTCGAAGGTCAGCGTGGGCTCTGCGGCCGTCTCCAGCAGGTGCGTGAAGGCAGGGTGAGGCTTGAGGATGCCCACCTGGGAGAGAAAGCAGACACAAAAGGTATGCACAAGAGACTGCGGGCCAGCGCCTCTCTGTGACCAGGCAGGGAGAGCCCTAGACTAATGAACCCCTCCTGCTCTTTACGAACATCCCAAAACGAACGGGCGCGGCAGAACAGCGCTGCCCAGCGTGCTCAGAGACCCACAGAACGGCACACCAGTCCTCCTTAGCAGAGGGGCCCACCCAGGCCCCGGCCCCGTGGAGCCTCACCTGGCGGTAGCTGCGGAAGGAATAGACATGGTAAAGCACTGGGATGAAGTTCTGAGCACCGTGCCGGGCCGCTAGACTGCGCGGCATCTGCACTGCCTGCACCAGCAACTCGGCCAGCTGCTTGCCGAGCTGTAGCAGCACTGGCACCGACCAGGGCTGTTGTGCAGGGGTCTCCAGCGAGCCCAGCGATTCCCAGTACTCCCGAGGAAGGCAGGGTGCCACCTGTAAGGAGAGCTGGTCAGGAGAGCTGTGGGGCTGCCCACGGTTTCCAGAGAGAACTGAGGCTCGCACTGATGTACGTGGGGCGGGGGTGCCCGAGGAGCGCGGTGCGGAGGGACGTGGGTGGAGCCTGTAGCGAGTGGGATGAAGTGAACAGGGAGCGGATGCCTCCAAGGAGCTACCCAGGTCAGCAGGAAGGCCACCCCACGTTACCTGGGTGTCGGAAGCCAGCAGCCGGAGGTACTGTGAGTATTGCTGCCCCAGCTTCTGCACATGGTTGGTGACCTGCTTCTGCTTCACCAAATGCCGATTAAACACCCGAAGGCCCAGGTTTTGAGCCAACTGGAAAAGGGGCTCACCCTGTGCAGGCAGTACCTGCAGAGCCTGGGGTGCAAGAGGAGCCCGAGCTGTGACTGCCTGAACACAGCCCACAGCCCTGTGCCCGGGAGCCTCCAGACCCGGCCCACCTGCATCATAATGCTCACAAACTCCCCTTCGCTGAGCAGGCACAGGAACGGGTAGAGGGTGGGCTGGCCTTCGTAGGCCTGGCTGCCCATCATGGCCTTGGTCTCCCGCAGCACACGCAGCAGCTCTACCTCCCACTTCGAGCGCAGTGCCTTTAGGGTCTTCCGCTGTGGGAGAGGAGCTGTCACCACCCTGAGCTCAAAGCCCCCCTGCCAAGACCTCCCAGGGCTCCAACTGGGGCCACAGCTCCAACCCCTACTGGCTAGGACAGGGGCGGCGGCCTCAGGATGAGCCTCTTACCGCCTCAATGACCTCCTTGGTCATTACTGGGGCCTCCTCCACTGACTGGACAGAGACACTGGAGCTCAGCTCCACATGCAGCTGCTGGTAGAAAAGGTCCTGCAGGGTGTCCAGGGGCAGGTGCAGCTTTGGGTAGGACACTGGGCCCTCCTGCTGGGCACAGAAGACAGACCACCACACCCTGTCAAGAAGCCCCCTGCCAAACATGTGAACACTCCAAGTTAAAACCCAGAGCACTAAGAGCTGAGGTCTGGAGACACAGACACCTGACTGCCGACAGACAGTAGGCCCGATGCCCTTGAACAGGTGATAGATACACGGGAGGCCGCTCCTACACACTGGAATACTACTGAGCCATGAACAGGAGTGAGCCTCCAACATACAGCACAGCGTGGACACTGTAATCCGTTAGCCAGACGCAAAGGGCCACACGGCCTAGGGCTCCTGACAGGAAATGCCAGAACAGGAGAAGCCAGAGGAAGTGAATTTGTGGGCGCTCGTTGCTGGTATCAAGAACCAGCTTTGTGGTTGGTTGCAGATTTGCCTCTAAACCCAGGGAGGACAGTGATGTCATCCTCAGGCAACAGGGACCCACCTGGCATCTGTTGCCATGGCAATGGCCATACATTCCCAGCATTCATCTGGTTTACCTCCCACCTTTACCTGTGAGCCGTCAGGTTACAGTGTAAATAAAAGGCAGACCCTCCTGACCTTCGCCCCTTCTCTCTCTTCCCCCTTCGTCTCCGTCGCCCCTTTTGCCCCCTTCCCCCACAATAAACCTTTCTCACATGGAACTGCACTGGCCTGGGTGGTCTGTCTGGCCTCGAGCCACGATTCTATCCCAACACTCACCTGTGAGGGGACCAACCTACCTTGTGCCTGCAGTTCCGCCTTCCTGATGCAAGAAGGGAATGAGACGGGCTGTCATGGCTTCCTGCCTGGGACTCACCTTGCTATAGAAGTCCTTGAGCAGCACGGGTGTGCTGACCAGGTTCGAGGCCTGTGGCGGTGGGCAGAAGGCAGGCTCACCCTTGACCACTGCTCTCAGGAGCGCGGCCCGGTCCTCCTCTTCCAGGACCAGGTTGGTGAAGAGCAGCTGGGGCTGGAAGCCTTCTTCCGCCATCTGCTTCAGACACCTGAGGCAGTACAGCGTAAACTCAGCACTCGGGGGCGGGGAGGGCAGGGCCCCCCAGCACATCCCTGACCCACCTCTGGATGGTGTGGGCGTCCTGGTCCCTGCGTCCCATGCACTGGAGTGCGGCTGCATAGGAGTGCAGGTCTGGGGAGAGGCCAGCGTCCGTCAGCATGATGAACACATACACCAGCTCTCTGAAGGAGCCCTGGGGACGAGGTGGGGTGTGGGTGAGAGTCAGGAACAACACCTGGACCCCCTCCGATGTGTTCCCTAAACACATCAGTGACTTGGGAGGGGAACCGGCATAGGTGGGACAACAGGGTATCACTCTGAGGAACAGTGTCCCTGGGGACTGCTGGCCAGACACGTGCCCTACCACCAAGCCACAGCTCCAGGACCTGTGTGTTTTATAGCTGGCTTAGTTTTTTGTTGTTTTTGTTGTTGTTTGTTTGTTTGTTTGTTTGTTGAGACAGTGTCTCACTGTTTGGTCCTGGCTGGCCTGAAACTCACTGAGTAGGTCAGGCTGGCCTTGAACTCACAGACCTGCCTCCTGTCTGCCGGTTCTGTTCTTTCCTCTTTTTCATTATGTTTTGTTTTTTACTTTGAACTCCTAGACTGACATTCCCCTACCCTGCGAAGATGCTAGGGAAGAAACTGAGGACACACACCTCTCACATCACCCCAAGTTTCCACCAAAGGGATACACAGGAAAAAAAGCGAGCTCCCCAACCCGGAACGTGGACTGTGGCCCACAAGGTTTGGCAGCCACTGTGACAGCAGGGACAGCCCCTGCTCAGGAGACTCAGAAGTCCTGCCTACAACTACACTCAGGCCCTCCCAATCTCTTCCTTAACTTTAGGGGGTAGCAGGGTTTTAACGTGTTGACCAGGCTGGCCTCCAAGTCACAGAGATCCACCCGCCTCTGCCTCCCGAGTGCTGGGTTGGAAGGCGTGCGCCACCGTCCCTAGATCTTTTGATTGGTTTGTTTTGTTTTTATGGAAAGCGTATTTTCTATCTGAAAACCCACAAGAATTCACTCAGTGGGAAGCAGAACGCAAGCTGGGCCTCACCTTGCGGGCCCAGCCAAGCAGCACCATGTTATACATGTCCAGCGTGAGCACTTGCTGCTTGTCTTGGTTGCTGTGGTGAGTGACCAGCATGTGGTGGGCGAGGGGCAGCTGGCCGGTGCACACGCAGCACTCGAAGAAAGTCCGAAGCTTCTGCTGGAGGAACAGGATGTGCGTTTCTACCGCCTTGGCTTTCGTCCTGGCCAGGGTCCCTGCCTCACGGGACCCGAGCTTCGCCAGGACGGCCTGAAGGACCCTGGCCAGCTGCTCTTCCTCTGAGCTCTTGAGCGCCCCCTTCTTGCTCTGCTGCAGGTAGCCAGCCAGCTTCTTGCTCCGGATCCGGGGCTCCGTGTGAAGGGTCCAGGACTCCAGTGGTTGCTTCTGCAGGTCAGCTTTCGCCTGGTGCCTCTGCTTCACCTTTTTCTCGGCCTCCAGCTTCTGTGCCCAGCGGCTGCTGCGGCCCTGCGGAGGCTGGTTCACCTGTACCTTCTTCACCCTCATCTCAGACGCGCCCTCCGCCCGGAGCTGCCGCACCCGGGCCTCCAGCACTGCAGAGAGCAAAGAAGGATATGGACCGCTCAAGCAGCTCAGGGTGCTCCGAGCCTGCCCCCGGGGATCCCGAACGCCTTCTCCTGGCTGCCATCGTGCCCTTGGCGCCGCCTGCCAACCCTCTCATCACCTCCCGCCAATATACAGTAACCTGCTGTTTGATACAGGCACATACTTGATACGGCTCGGTAGAGACACGGCAAACATACCTGGCTCAGTGCCCTAAGTACCAGAAAGCAATCAGTGGCACTATACAAGGCGGCCCCTGCCACATAGCTTTCAGAAGTAACCGAGCTCGCACATACAAAGGCCAAAGACGGGCCAGGATCATGGCATGCAAACAGCCACAGTGAGTGACGAGGGCACAAACGAGGGCTGATCCACGAGGCTACAACTCAGGTGTCCCCATGACCGGCTCTGCGTCTTCCCCTCCCAGAAGCCCGAGGTTATTGTGAAGCAGGGACCTGGCTCATATGTGTACCAAAAGAAAGTTGGGGGCTGGAGTGACGGCTCAGCGGTTAAGAGCACCCGACTGCTCTTCCAGAGGTCCTGAGTTCAATTCCCAGCAACCACATGGTGGCTCACAACCATCTGTAAAGAGATCTGGTGCCCTCTTCTGGTGTATCTGAAGACAGCTACAGTGTACTTATATATAATAGATGAATAAATTAAAAAAAAAAGAAAAGAAAAGAAAAGAAAGTTGGGAGGAATGGGGTAGAAGTAAGAGGATGAGAGTTCTGGGGTAGATCCTGCCTCTGAACATCTCGTGGCACTCGGAGTACATCGGAGGCAGAGGGCACATCTGTGTGAGGCCACCTGCTAAGTAAACAGGTGGCAGGCAGGGACACTGACTCCTTCCTGAAAGGACCCAAGAGACAAGAGGGTGCAAAGGCCCTGCAGAACTGCTGACTGCTGTGAGCCCCAGGGTCCACAAAGCACCATCTTCTGTTTGTGACAGGAAGAAGCCCCCATCAGAGGGAACACGCACCATGCACTAAGTCAGTAGAACCCTCTTCTGTCCAAATGACAGACTCCGGCTTAGGACACCCTGGAGCGTGAGTCAGGAATCTGTTGCTGCTGGGGGCAGAGAGGACCCCACGGTCCTTCACCTCTCTGCCTTTATCTCTCTAAGCGTCTCTACTCTCTGCCGCTGCCATGCAGACGTGACATAGGATGGGGGGGGGAACGTGGATGGTGCCCTGGGACATCCTGTCCACTAGACTTGGTGGCATAACACTTAAAATTGGGTTCCAAAGTCAGTGGTCATATATGCCTTTAATCCCAGCACTCCAGGGACAGAGGCAGGCAGACCTGAGTTCAAGGCCACCCTGGTCTACAAAGCAGCCAAGACCATCTACACAGAGAAACCCTGTCTCAAAAAACCAAGAAAGAAAAGAAAAGAAAACAAGAAATAGAAGTAGAAGGGAATAAGGAAGGAAAGACAGACAGACAGACAGGCAGGCAGGCTGGCTGGATTGCAACTGCACCTTGACTCTCCAGGACTAAAACCGGAGACTATTCTACCTCGGCACAGGCCATTCCAACAATGCATCTCAGGTTCAGCTGTAATTTGGGGCTCAACTGTCTTCCTGGAACTCGGGGAATGGAATTACAGCAGTTCCCAGAACCAACATGGCACACAAGAGGACCCACCAGACCACAGACAGGAGAGTCAGACAACACTGCCTGTTCAGTGGCCTCTGGATCACACTTTATAGACTGCCTTGTAGAGGTCAGGTACAGCACAGAGCCCACTGCCTCCAGGCCTCACTGTGTAGAAGTGCTTCGGACGCCAACTTACCTTCCAGCAGTTCAGCATGGCCCCACTCCCTCTGGACATCTCGCTCACGGGGACTGGCAGCAGACATTCTTCTTGAGCTGCAGAGGCCACTGAGAGGCCCTGGAAAGAGACATGAAGAATAAGAACACAGAAACCACCGTATCAAGCAGGAGGGTCTCCAGCTGGACCCCAGCCTGGGCTACAAAGGGAGTTCCAGGTTAAGCTAGTGTGAGGTCCTGCCTCAAACTTACCTCATGCCCAGAAAGAAACCACATCTAAAAGCAAGGACAGCCAAGCATGGTAGTATAGGCCTGTGATCCCGGAACTCAGCAGGTTGAAGCAGTAGGGCATGAGTTCAAACTCAGCATCCAGCATGTGCCACATGGAAACACCATGGCTCAAAAAATTGACACCCCGCTCCCCCAATAAATCAAGACCCAGAAAAAGTCCAAGTTCAAGGGCAGAGCAGGCCAAAGCTACACGAGTCGAGGTGCAGGATTCAGCATGAAGAACTAGCTAAAAGTAGCCAAAGGTCAATGTCAAAGTCCCTAAGTCCCCAACAGTGGGTCAGAGGGCTGCAAAAGCAAGCAAGAGTCAAAAGTCAAAGTGCCCTCAACTAATACCCAGCTAAGTGGGTTCCCAGAAACTCCTCCATAGGTCAAAGAACAAAGGTTGGAGGTGACCGGGATCCCAAGGAAGATTACAGTCTTGGGTCTGACACTCCTTTACCTTCCTCCGAAGCCGGGCGGTGGGGCCCAGGGGAGCGCAGAACCCGACCAAGCCCCGCTGCGCCTCGGGTCCACCGGAGCGCCGACATGCCGCCTGCTGCCCGCAGTGCGCACGCGTACGCGCCGCCTGCTGGGAGTTGTAGTTCTGCGACTGCCGGAAGAGCGCACAGGGTTTGCCCCCTGAGAGGAGCCTAAGGAGAACTACAACTCCCAAGAGGAAGCGGGCAGCGGCGGCAAGAGAGCATGCGCAGAAATACTCCTCTGATTCGTTCTTTTCATATCCAGGTTCCCTCTGGTTTTTATAATTTTTTTTGTTCTTTGATTGACTGGTTTCTGATTTATTTTATTTGTTCATATATATGTACAATATATTATATATGAATAATTTATACACATGTGTATATATACATACATATGTGTATATATGTATGTATGTATTATGTGCACATTTTTTGGCACAAAGTATCTCTATGTAACCATGATTGTCCTGGAATTCCCTAGAACAGGATGCCCGCGAACTGAACAGATATCCTCCTGCTCTGCCACCCAGTGCTGGGATTATAGGAGTGTGCCACCAAGCCCGGTCCGTACCCTATTTCATTTCCTCCTCCTCCTCCTCCTCCTCCTCCTCCTCCTCCTCCTCCTCCTCCTCCTCCTCCTCCTCCTCCTCCTCCTCCTCCTCCTCCTCCTTTTCTTCTCTCTCTCTCTCTCTCTCTCTCTCTCTCTCTCTCTCTCTTTATGTATAATGTATGTGTTTGTGCAAATGGAATCTGGGTCCTTAGATGGAAAAGACGTGTAAATAGTACCACTTCCATATAGGCCATGTAGCTCAGGTTGACTTCCAATGTACATGTGTGAGAACTAATCTTGAAATCCTGGCCTTCCTGTCTCCCTCCTTCCCAGTGTTGGGATAAGGGACCTGCCTACACTACCATGCCTGATTTATCTGGTGCTCCACAAGCCCTCCTTCCGCTGAGCTACAACCACGCCTCACCATGCCCACTCACCCCCCACCACCACATGCTTCCTTCCCTCCCCCCAGGAGGGGATGTCTCATGTACCCCAGGTTGGTTTCAAACTTCTTTTTTTAAATATATATTTTTATCATTATATACTTATTTATTATATATAAGTACACTGTAGCTGTCCTCAGACACACCAGAAGAGGGATTTGGATCCCATTACAGATGGTTGTGAGCCACCATGTGGTTGCTGGGATTTGAATTCAGGACCTCTGGAAGAGCAGTCAGTGCTCTTAACCACTGAGCTATCTCTCCAGCCCCTTAAATATATTTTTATTTTATTTTTTTTTTCCGGAGCTGGGAACCGAACCCAGGGCCTTGCGCTCGCTAGGCAAGCGCTCTACCGCTGAGCTAAATCCCCAGCCCCCCAAATATATTTTTAAAGAGGTATTTATTATATATAAGTACACTGTCGCTACCTTCAGACACACCAGAAGAGGGCATCAGATCTCATTACAGATAGTTGTGTGGTTGCCGGGATTTGAACTCAGAACCTCTGAATTACGTAACATGACAGCTCTAACCACTGAGCCATCTCTCCAGCCCTGGTTTCAAACTCCCCCACCCCCACACCCCCACCCCCGGCGCTGAGGACTGAACCCAGGGCCTTGAGCTTGCTAGGCAAGTGCTCTACCACTGAGCTAAATTCCCAACCCCAGTTTTGAAATTCTTATGAAGCCAAAGATGACAGTGAATTCCTGATCCTCCTGCCTCTTAACTCAGGAGTTGCTGGGATGACAGGTATGAACTATCATGACCCAGCATTTTATATTTCAGACAGAGTCTCACTAAATGTTCCAGGCTAACTCTGTAACCCAGACAGTACCCTCCTGAGATGACAGGACCTGGGCCACCAAAAAATGGCTTATTTTCTGAGTAGTAGGATTTCTACTGTCCAGAACTCATCAGTGAGAGCTGTGGATGATAACCCTGGCCCTCTGGAAGTGAAGGCAGGAGGACTAAAGTTCAAGCACATAAAATACATAAAACCTTGTCTCAATCAGGCAGTCAGTCAGACAGACAGATAGACAGACAGACACACAAACTCAGAGTTGGGTGGCACACACCTTTAACTGCAGCATTTGGGAGGTGCTGTGATAGATCTGTGAGTTCAAGGCCAGTCAGGTCTACAGAGAAAACTTCAGGACAGCCAGGGAGAAAAACAAAAATAAGTAACTAAATAAATATCTAAAGTCTCTTTGGAGCTGGAGAGATGGCTAATTAATTGGTTTAAAGCACTAGCTGCTATTCCAGAGGACCCATTCAATTCCCAGTACACACACAGCAGCCAGAACTGTACCTCTAGTTCTAGGAGGGCCAACACCTTCACACAAACATATATGCAGACAAACTACCTATGCAGATAAAATAAAAATAAATACATTATTAAGAGAGAGATGCGGGGTTGGGGATTTGGCTCAGTGGTAGAGCGCTTACCTAGGAAGCACAAGGTCCTGGGTTCGGTCCCCAGCCCCGGAAAAAAAAAAAAAAAAAAAAAAGAAAAGAGAGAGAGAGAGAGAGAGAGAGAGAGAGAGAGAGAGAGAGCTAGCAATGCGCAAGGCTCTGGGTCTAGCAATTGCAAGGCCCTGGGTTCAGTCCCCAGCTCCGAAAAAAAAAAAAAAGAGAGAGAGAGAGAGAGATGGAGAGGAAGAGAGGGAGAAGGAAGAGGAAGGGGGATGGGGACGGGGAGACAGGGAGGCAGGGAGGGGGAGAGGGAGAGAGGGGAAGAGGGAGAGCAAGCAATTCCTGCCATCAGTCTTTACAATGCAACTGTGAAGATTCAGAGAGCTCCAGCAAGTGGCCAAATGCACAGGGCATGTTCGAAAGGTGTGTGGGAGGGTTGGGGATTTAGCTCAGTGGTAGAGCGCTTGCCTAGGAAGCACAAGGCCCTGGGTTCGGTCCCCAGCTCCGAAAAAAAGAACCAAAAAAAAACCAAAAAAACAAAAAAACAAAGGTGTGTGGGAAAGTCCGTGTCTCCTAAAACTTCAGTGGGAAATCCAAGCTGCGCTTTGAGATCTTGTTTCCATCCTAGAGACGTGATGTCACGTGATCTGCTTAGGCGTGGACAGCCAGATCGTGCCCACGTGGGGCTCAGGGAGGACAGCCCCCGGGATTCCACCCAGCTGTTATGTGAAGGTCTAGTGTGACAACAGGGACAGAGGCAGGTAGAATGCCAGCCAGTGCAAAGGCCCTGAGGCATGAGACAAGTTGCCAGCCTCTGGAGAAGCCTCCAGGGCAGAACTCATGGGACTTCCTCTGATTAAATTCAAGCTGCCGCTGGCATTCAAGCTGAGGACCAGACCGTGACCCTCCATTACATAGACAAGCTGCCCAAGCAGGCGGGGCCTTGCTGATGTCACTGACGGGGAATGATTTCAGACCGGGCAGTGCCCTCTGTAACCAGCTCAGATCATTCCCCAGGGTACCCGAGGCAGAGTGACCTCAATCCTGACTTCCTCTTGGGTCACTTTCCTAGTCCCCCTGAAGCAGCAGGACCTATAACTCCAAGACACAGACAGCGCACATCTCAGTGGGCCCTAAGAATCAGGGACTCAAGTTCTTGCCTGTCCATATTATTCAAGTTTTTCTGTGATTTGCTGGATTTTACTTTCCACATCAAGAGTTTCTACACTTTGCTGAGTCTCAGTCTAAAGATCCTAGATAAGGATGTTTCCCCTGGCCACGCCCCCAGCCCCTCACTGAGGGAGTCTAGGCAGGGCTCCACCTCTGACCACGCCCCCAGCCCCTCACTGAGGGAGTCTAGGCAGGGCTCCACCTCTGACCACGCCCCCAGCCCCTCACTGAGGGAGTCTAGGCAGGGCTCCACCACTGACCACGCCCCCAGCCCCTCACTGAGAGAGTCTAGGCAGGGCTCCACCACTGACCACGCCCCCAGCTCCTCACTGAGGGATTCTAGGCAGGGCTCCACCTCTGACCACGCCCCCAGCCCCTCACTGAGGGAGTCTAGGCAGGAGCTCCACCCCTGAGTCACAGCCACAGCCCCTTGTGTTTACCTTAGCTCCCCAGCTGTGATTTACCGCCAGTGATAGGTTGTCCCAGTCCCTTTCCACTATAGTCACCATGTTGATGGAGAGAGGAGTTACTACTGTTCTGAAGGTGAAGTCAGGTTTCCTTATGAGACAAAGATTTTGAAGCCTGGCCTGGTCCATGCTTGTGGCCTCAGACATCAGGAGGATGGAGGATATAAGAACAACCTCTACAGCTTATCGAGGCCCTGTGTCAATACAGGCTCCACCACAGTGAGGCAGCTGGGTTCCCGGGGCAGAGTCTAGCATGAGGAAAAGGCCTGGGTACAATTCTCAGTATCCGTCAAGGAAAGGTCCCAACTCGTTTCTTGCCAAGAGTAGTGTCAGTTCACGCCTGTCATGCCAGTCCAGTCCACAGGATGCTGAGTTCAAAACCAGCCTGAGCTAGTCTATAGAGTGAGACCTTGCCCTATCTCAAAAAAAAAAAAAAATCCAAAAAGATGGGCCAGCCAGCAAGATGGTTCAGCAACCAAAGGTGCTTGTCACTGAGCCTCAAGACCTGAGTTTGATCCTCAGGTCCAGCAGGTGACCTTCTGACGTCTACCTTTGAGCTCAAAACAAAACTAAATAAGAAAGAGCCGGGCTTGGTAGCACACACCTTTAATCTCAGCACTCAGGAGGCAGAGGCTGGCAGATCTCTGAGTTTGAGGCCAGCCTGGTCTACAGAGTGAGTTCCAGGACAGCCAGGACTACACAAAGAAACCTCTCAGGAAAGAAAAGAGCAGACTGCTGTGGAGTTGCACACCCACCATCCCAGCATTCAGGAGGCTGAAGCAGAAGTACTGAACACAGTCACCACGTGACCCAGCAATCCCCCCTCCAATGTATGTGCCCAGAAGAAATTAAAACCCATATTCACACCAAAACTTAAAATAGTCACAGCACCCAGAAAGTAGAGACAGTCCAGTTTCCACACACCTGAATGACAGGCACATAGTGTGGGCTATCCCCACCTTGGAATATTACTCAGCCAGGAACAGGAGTGAGACTCCCACATATGCCCTTAAGGACATGGTGCTCAGTGAGAGAACCAGCTCCTAAAAGACATCCAGTGGGTCTCTCTATGACAGGAAATGCCTTGAGCAGGAGAATTCAGAGACATCAAGTGGACTGGAGAATACTGGGAGCTGGTAAGACGCTAAGGTAAGACGCTCACGGGGACAGAGCTCTCTTTGGGATGATGGAACATTCCTGAGTTTGACAGACGAGGGTTGCCCAATGTTTATGCACTAATAACTGCGTTTATACATAAATGAGCGATTTATGTGGTATGTAAATTATATTCCAATGAGCTGTTATTAAATTAAACCAAGTCAGACACCTCCCAGGTGTGCGTCCTGCCATCTCATTACAGGGAATCCAAAAATGTCCAGGGGTGCAAGGAGTTCATTCTAGGAGAGGAACTTTGAGTTCCAACATGGAACAAAAGAGGCCGGGTGCACTGGGTACTGTATGCCACACTGTTTTCCAGAAACATGACCACTTCCTCAGGACCCTTCCAGACAGGTCCTTGACAACCTTCCTTCCAGAGGAAACGTGCAGGACGGATGGCCAGAAAGTCACAGGGCCTTGTGCTATGTGTGTGCACTGTGAGCTCCAGATGGACCCAGGCACGGGGAAAGCTTCTCCTCCTCATCCTGGGCACCACCCCCACTGTGACCCGTCCAGGCACAGGAAGAGACAGGATCTACTGAGCCACCGGGAAGGAATCCAGGCATCTAGAAGGACTAGTTGTCTTTCCAGAGGGCTCCCCAAAAGGTAAACTTGTCAGCGAACCTCACCCTGATGCTATTTAAAGGTGTCACCTGGGGCCAGGGGGAGGGGAGTGACACTAAGAACCAACATTTCCCAGCCCCAGTGCTAGACTGTGTCTGAAGGTCATTGCATCTAATCTCAGAGCCACAGGCTGCTGGGCAGGTATGGGTGGCCACGGCTGTCGTGGGTGTCTCCTGGGGATAGGTGTGTCTGCAATGAGGAGGAGGTGGACGAAGTGTCCCAGTTCTGCTGCCCGGACTCTGTCCTCTTGTCCTCAATGCCCCATAACCTGGTCTGTCCTTCCTGCCCAACCAAAGGTTCTCAAACGAATCACTGCCCACCCTTCCCCGACCATTCTTCTGTGCTCTCTCCCCATGGGCAGCCTCAGAGCCTCCAAGATGAAGAAGTCACACTGTCCTGCACGTGCTCCACACAGCTGGCCAGTTGACTGTGACACCAAGTTTCTGGGGAGAGAGTAGGACGTTTGCCTGTAGCTGTCTGAGAGCTGCACTGCCATGTGTGCCATGCATCAAATCTCCAATGCCAAGTGAACGTTTGTCAGTCTGCGTGTCACTCCTTGGCTGACACAGCTGGTACTTTTTGCTGCAGGGTCTCAGGCTAGGCCCCCAGGGCTGTTTCTGATGGTCAGAAATGACCTTGAATCTCTCTCTTGGACCTACACTCATGGCTCCAATGTCAACCCTGGCCACATTCCCTGTGCACCCCTGGAAGCCTAGGCCTTCTTTCTGGTTTATATTTAGAAAAACCATTGTCTTCAGAGATGCCTTGTTCACAATTTTGTTGCAAATGACCATTTTCCCCACAATTAAAGCACTAGGCATTTTGAGATCTGAGGCCTTTAGCACCCTGGTCACAGTCTCTTTGCAAATGACTTTATTTTCTGCAACTGAAGCACTGAGCACTTTGATATTGGAGACCTCTAGCTATAGTTTGATATTAGCATGGTGCGTGTTAGAACCAGCGCTGGTTGGGTTGGGATTCCTTCTCCACCATCTATAGGTGCCGATGGAGCCTTTAATGGTTTAATAGCTTTTATATTCCGTGTTCGTATCTTCATGAGCCATGGTCTCTATCAACACCTGCCTTGAGTCAGGGTCTGATTTAGCATTGTTCATAGTTGAGACGAATCTTTGTAAAAAATCAGCGAAGGCTTCTGCAGAGCCTTGTATAATCTTTGTGAGTGAGGCAGACTTTTCCCCAAGCTCTTACAGAACCTCAGCGACATTGTTCTACAGCAGCATCACTACACTGAATCTGCTCCTGTTTGTCAGAGCACCACCCTTCACCTAGCAACTGCACCACCACCCTTCACCTAGCAACTGCACCACCCTTCACCTAGCAACTGCATTTTACTGTATTCATTCCCCTTACTCTATTTCCTTTTCAGTATTCACAACTTCTTCCCTCCACCATCGTGACAACTGCAACTTCAGACTGGCCTCTAGTACAGCTGTTGCCAATCTCTTCCAGTTTAGGGGATTAATTCTACTTTGAGTAGCCCAGTTATTTAGAATTTGTTTCACGTAAGGCAAATGCATCCCACATGAAACCATAGCCTCTTTAAAAGGCCTTAGGTGTATCGTTTCTGTAGGACGCCATCCTATCTCATCATAACCGTGTTCCCACCATTAGCAGGCATGCGCTGTGTGAGCACTGGAAAAGCTGATGGTGGTCTCCTAACCCCAGGCCACCCCTTCCCTAACTCTCCCATCAGCCTGTCTTCCTGCTTTTCCAGCTCCTCTCTGACTGGACCTTCTCCTGGTGAAGTTGTTTCCCCCTTTTCACCTGTAGAAACGCCTGCCTGCTCTCTGTCACCCAGACTGAGCCTTGTTCTCTCTCTGGTGCTCCTTGATTCCCAAGTGCTGCCATCTCCACCCTCAACCTCTCCAGCTGCACCCTGAACTCTGCAACCCTTTCAGAAGAGTAGAGTGACCCCTTCTGTTATTCCATTTCAGCCATGTTGTAGCTGCTGTTTCTCAGGCCCCGCCATTTCCACCTGCAATTTTCCCAACTGCTCAGCTGTTCTCTTGACCCTTTTTTTTTTTTTTTTTAAGAATAAAAGGAAAACAAAAACAAAAACAAGGGGTTGGGGATTTAGCTCAGTGGTAGAGCAAGGCCCTGGGTTCAGTCCCCAGCTCCGAAAAAAAACAAAACAAAACAGAAAATCCCCTCTGGGAGCAAAGCAGATATCCCAGCACCAATACATTTTTTCTGGTGTCTTGGGGGAAAAAAAACCCAAAACATTCCTTCATCCCCTGCTGTTTCCTCTGTGGGCAACTGAAATCAAATTTCCCATTTTATCCTTAACTTTGAAGCCCCATGTTGAGGCACCAACTGTAGCCCATCTTTGATACTTTGTGGGTTCTTTTTTTCCCTACCCTTTATCCCCCGACCCCAGTCTCACCCCCCCAACTCCCATCACTAGATAGGAGAGGAAGAAAGATAGGGGAGGAGATAGATAGAGGTCCTTGAATCTAATTTCTTTGCTCTTGTTTCTTCTCTGACCACAACTAATAAACTGCAAACAACCTCCCGGAACAACTAACAACCAACGGTCAACCTACTCAGATGCTAGCATTTATTTATTTTTTTTTTTTTTTTCTTTTTTTTTTTTTTGGAGCTGGGAACCGAACCCAGGGCCTTGCACTTGCTAGGCAAGCGCTCTACCACTGAGCTAAATCCCCAACCCGCTAGCATTTATTTATTTGTTTGTTTAGCTGCTTTTTCTTTCTTTCTTTTTTTTTTTTTCTTTTTCTTTTTTTTCGGAGCTGGGGACCGAACCCAGGGCCTTGCGCTTGCTAGGCAAGCGCTCTACCACTGAGCTAAATCCCCAACCCCTAGCTGCTTTTTCAAGACAGGGTTTCTCTGTGTAGCCCTGGCTGTCCTAGGGTTTGCTCTGTAGACCAGGCTTCGAACTCACAGAGATCTGCCTGCCTCTGCTTCCCAAGTGCTGGGATTAAAGGTGTGCGCCACCATCACCACCTGGCTGGCCTCTAACATTTATACAGCCTCTAAAAGCTTCCCAGAATTTCAAATATCATATAATCTCAGGAACTACCTGCAGCTGGCAAAACCACGCCTCTGCTAGAGCAGGAGGCAAATCATAGTCAGCTGCTGCGGACAGTCTAAAGCAGCCCCTCATCCCGCGCCTGGGATAAAAACAAAAACACATTCTTGTAATATTTCTGTGTTTTTAAAAGAAACCAAAATTCCCAAATTGTCACTACAATTGACATCTTCTGTAATCTAGCGTACTTCATTGCCACCTGTCCATCTCTTAGCTGTGTCTCTGTACATCTCTGTCTCCTATCTATGTCTTTTGTCTGTTTCTTTGTTTTCCCTTTTTTCTGTCTTTCTGGTTTCAGTCTATCTCTGACCTGTTTTTCTTTCACCTCTATTCCTTGTCTGTTTATTCTGTCTTCTTGCTCTGGTGTCTCTGTCTCTCTCCATCTCTGGGCTTTGTCTTCAATCTCTATTCCTCTGTAATCTCGTTCTTCCATCTCTAGTCTGTGTCTCTCTCCACCCCCTACCCCCTTTACCCCCCACCCCCACCCCGTACCTGTACACCCTCCACCCCACTCCTTGACAGCCGATGGCCTAGGGACAAACAAGAGCTGACAGACCCAGCTTGTGGAGGTCGAGGCCCCGCCCCCACGCGCCCATTGGACGGCAGCAGCCATAGCCCGGCCCCCGACCGTGCAGCTGGAACACCGCGCGCCGCCGGGCACAGGTCGGGATGCGCCGCCGCCTCTGGCTGGGCCTGGCCTGGCTGCTGCTGGCGCGGGCACCGGGAGCCCCGGGCGGGTACCCACATCTGGAGGGCGACGTGCGCTGGCGCCGCCTCTTCTCCTCCACCCACTTTTTCCTGCGTGTGGATCCTGGTGGTCGGGTGCAGGGGACGCGTTGGCGACACGGCCAGGACAGTGAGTGCTGGGGCAGCAGGGAGGGATGGGCACACATCCCGTAGGCTCCTAAGCAAAGCCGGGAGTGGGGGTGGGGGTGCCCTCTGGGTGGGGTCAGTGGCAGACTGATGAAGGGGGATTCCTGCTTCTGGGCTTGTGGCCTGCCTGAATTGGGATTCCCTCTGTTCCCAGACATCCCTATTTGGCAGATGAGGTAAGAAGGGATGCCCTGATCTCAAAGTCCTGCTAAGAGGCCAGGAAGGGAGTGAGGTCTGGACAGAGCCCTACTTTGCATACAGAGGGCCTTCCATAAGTGCTTGTGGCATATATGTGGCAAAAGGAGAGGCCACCTGGGGAGGAAGCTGGGGGTGATGGGGAGGCCACAGCCAGCTTCCCTGGTGGTAAACTCTGGCAGAGTTCCTGGGAGGGCTTGAGCTCAGCCCTGGGCAGGTGACAAGGCACTGCCCATCCCAGCTTTCATCTGGGTTCCAAGGCCCTCATTAGGCCACACAGGACGAGGGCTATGACAGGGGACTGGCTGGGCAGGTCCATCCATGGTAGCACAGCCAGGCGGGGTGGCCCCAGGCTTTGGAAGAGGCCCAGCTGAGTGACCTGGCCCTTCAGTGTGGATCCCACCTAGATAGGGATGGGGTGACAGGTGACAGGCTCTGTGTGGACAGAGCTCTTCCCTCCTTAACTTGGTCGTTCCCATGTGGTGCTGGCCAACAGCATGCAATGTGAACCAAGATGGTGCACTGACATGGGTCTCCCCTGGGGTGAAGCAAGTGTACTCTTTTCGGAGCAGGGAGGACTGGTGGAAGAATGGTAATGGCTGCTGTCCTGAGTGTGAGGCCTCCCTTCCAAAGAGGGTCTGAGCCTAGAGCCTGTGGTGGGATTCAGCCTTCCCTGATTCCTTCCTGAAGGAAAGCTGAGACGCAGAGCCAGCTAGGGCTTGCCAGGGATGGTCACGGACCAGTGAACAGATGAGGTCCACGGCTAGCTCTTCCAATCCTGGGCCTGTCTCCCTCCTGGAAGTAGGTAGAGTTGGCACCCTGCCCCCAGGGTTGTGTAGGTGCCACAAAGCAGAGGGCATACAGTTGGTTTCCCAAGCAGAAGCTAAGGAAACAGCGGTGCTTAAGCATGGCCTAGCTCCCCAGGTCTTTGCTGGCCAGCCTGTTCCTTAGCTTCTGGTGGTCGTAGACAGACTCCTCTTCATCCAGGAAGGCTCCATGGTTGTCGCAGAGTCCTGGTCTCCAGGGTCCACACCAGCTGGGGTTGGAGACACAGTGGTGATGAGAACTGAAGCGCCAGGTCTGGCTGCTGCCTGACCACCTTCTGTCTCCACTCAGGTATTGTTGAGATCCGTTCTGTCCGTGTGGGCACTGTGGTGATCAAAGCTGTGTACTCAGGCTTCTATGTGGCCATGAATCGCAGGGGCCGCCTCTATGGGTCGGTGAGTGACTGGCAGTGGGCAGCTACTGGGTGGTAATGGCCGACGGCGCAGATAGCCAGTCTCACGCACCCGCCCTGCAGCGGGTCTACTCTGTGGACTGTAGGTTCCGGGAGCGCATCGAGGAGAACGGCTACAACACATACGCCTCACGACGCTGGAGGCACCACGGCCGACCCATGTTCTTGGCACTGGACAGCCAGGGCATTCCCAGGCAAGGCAGACGGACTCGTCGGCACCAACTGTCCACACACTTCCTACCAGTACTGGTCTCATCTTGAAGGGCCTGGCGACGGTTCAGGAGGCGTGGGTGACACACAGGGCTGGGAAGATCTGGAGCTGAGTAGCAAAGGGCCAGGCTAGAGACCCTGGGCCCACACACGTCTTTGTCACAGGTTGGATACCTGTTGGCTGTCAGGCATGGAGACCTGGCAGGGTCCCTGCAGGTGAGGCCAACACTTGGGGGATACACAGAACTGGCAGTTTCCATCCATCTAGTTTGGAGGTGAGAGGCTTGGAAAGTAAAAACAAGGAGGACCAGGGAGGGTGGACACGTGCGGAGGGCGGGGCCCAGGTCAATGGGAACACAGACATATTAGGCCATGTGGCCGAAGTAGGGGACTGGAGTCAAGAGCACTTCTCGCTCTTCCAAGGGGCCTGGGTTTAGGTCCCCCACGTCAGACCACTCATAACCACCAGTATCTCCCACCCCAGAGGGTCTGACTCCCTTGTCTGTTCTCTGCAGGCACCTGCACTCATGTGCACATACCCTGCACCCATACACATAAAAAAACAGTTTTGGTTTTTTTTTTTTTTTTTGAGACAAGGTCTCTACATAACCCTGCTGTCCTGGAAATTCACTATGCAGGCTAGGCCGTCCTGGAAAGAGATGCCCGTCTCTGCCTCCTGAGTACTGGGACTAAAGACATGCACCACCATGACAGGTTGACGTGGGGCCTCTGAACACTGTGTTCAATGCCCGACTTGTCTGGAGTCACTGGGAGGGACCAGCCTGAGGGTACACAGATCACAGTCCGAGGAGGCCAGTGTCAGGTGGCCAACAATAAACGTTTGGAGCCTTGATGTGCAGTTGCTTGTCAGTGGCAGGACCCACACATCGTGCTAAGAGCCTTCAGACGGATGCTCTGGTCCATGGCAGGGACGGCAGCCTGCGTAGCACCTGTGGTGACGTACTTCCTGTTCTCAGGCTTTCGGGGTGGGCTGTGGCTAGCAACCCTTGTCATTTAAGCACCACTGACTTGCAGAGGCCAAGACTTACACCCCAGACTAGGACGGCATAGAGGGCTAGGAGGTAACATGATCCTCTAGGCTCTCCACGGCCTAAACCTGAAGACAGGATGGGCAGGTCATGGCCCTGCCAAAAGTAGTGACTGCTTTGGGCTGTAGGGCTCTGGGTCTTCTCTGTGGAAGCCTGGGAGCAGGGCTAGGGACTGCTGGGCCACGGTGATCCTGGCGAGGCCTATGTAGGAAGGCGTGCTGTCATACATGTTGTAGTCCATCACTCCAACCAAAGACAAGTGTGTGGTATGAGGCTACAGGCCCACAGCCTGGCCACCCACCTGCAGGGCTTGCTCCGGGCAGCTTCCCACCCAAGCAGCTCTGGGAGCATCTTCAGGTCGAGGGCTGGGTTCCACCAGGCCTTTGCCAGAAGCTCCAACCCTCCCTGTGCACTGCCCCACCATGCAGTCATGGGCACCCTGGCAGAAGGAAGACGCCGACCAAGCCTTGGGCTCTGCTTTTTGAGTAGGTGTATTTTAAATAGCTTTCCAGATAACACACATTTCCCTTAAAAAAAAAAAAATGTCTGCTGGAGCAGTTTGTTCCTGGGTCTGCTGGTCACCCTCGTGGTCCCGAGGCCGGCGCTGACTGGGTGCTGGCCCGGCCTCCCAGGGCATGTGGCGGGCTGGGCCTGGCGACAGTTCTGCTGACTCTCCACAGATCATGCATGGCCGCACGTGGCTCAAACGTCCATTTATTTCAAAGCAGTAATAATTTAAAATCATAAAAACCCTTCTGCCGTTGAACATTTGGAGGGTGAGGTTAAAGACGGACTGAAGGCGCCTGCCTGCTGGGGACATGGGACCCACGTGCACACCTCCAAACAGGAGCGGCCATGGCCAAGTCCGAGCCGCCCGCAGCCTGGGGCCCGCCAGGTGCTGCCGGCCGCCATGGGCAGCACCTCTAGTCCACGGCCATGGCAGGCGGTGCTGGGGCACCTGGGGTGGGTGGGATGACCAAGCCCCGGGGGGATGGCCAGGTGGGACTCAGGAGTTGCTTGTGGCGTTCTCGTTGCTGGGTGAGCTGGACGAGGATGAGGACGAGGACGAGGAGAAGCCAACACCGGTCAGGCCTGGAGGATTGGTGGCTGTGTTCTGTCCAGTGAGGCTCTTGCGGCAGACTGGGCAGCTGTCATGCTTGAGAGGAGAGAGGAGTTAGAGGGAGGCAGAGAGCAGGCCAAGGATACAATTAGGTTCTGAGTCAGGTGATGGTTCAAGCAAGGGTCAGGGCCTAGGTTAAAATCAAGGTCATGGGCGGTCTGGCTGAGGGACAGAGTCTGGATTATAGTCAACCATGATTACAGCTTGGTCCGAATTTGAGTTGGGGCAGTCTGGGTCAGGTTTGGACATCCAAGTAAGATGGCTGTATGGCAGGGGCTCGGGGCAGACAGGCACATGAGGAGGGTCAGAGAAAAGGCAGGACAGAGTGAATGAGGTCAGCCTCAGGGTTCGGGTGTATGTGGGAGGCCATAGCTAGAGACAGGTATGGTAAGGTAGGCTCAGAGCTAAGGGGAAGAACAGTCTGGTCAGGAGAGCTGTGGCCAGTCTTAGGCTTTCAGTTAAGAGTGATGTAGTCAAGCTGGTCAGGCTCAGATGGAGCTTGAAATGCAAGCAGAAGTCTGGGCCTGAGCAGTAGGTCCATACATGCAGGCTGCCTGGGCGCAGGGGACAGTCACCTGCTCCAGCCAGGGCACGATGCAGCTGTCGTGGAACAGGTGGTTGCAGGGTAACTGCCGCACGCTCTCACCCAGCGCGTAGTCTTCTTTGCACACTGGGCACTCCAGCCCTGAGCCTGCAGAGGAAGCGAGTCAGTGAGCGGCACCGACGCAGGGAAGGGTCCCTAGGACGCTGTCCACCAACCACAGTGAGCATACCCACGTGCTCCTCTGTGACGGGGACCGTGGGGAGAGCCTGAATCTTCTCCTTGTCTGCAGGTGGGGGGCCAGTGTTCTCAAACTGATTGAGGAGCTGAAAGGCAAGAAGGCAGGGTGGTGGGGTTGGGGGGTCTCCACTGGCCCAGCTCTGCAGAGTTGCAAACTAGCAAGACTAGGCCGTTAAACCTCAGGGTGTCTAGGGCATACAGCTCGGACACAGGTCACTGTGCACCCTCAGACAGCAGAGAACAAGACGCAGGGGACTCTGGGGCTACAGAGCAGCACCCATTGCTTTACCAGGCCGGCCTCTTGACCCCACAGACGCTGAGTGGCCAGCCGTACCTGCGTGATGATGGCGTCCAGGCCGTTGGCCCCCCAGGCGTAGTCCATTGGGTTCGAGTGCAGGACGCCCCTGGGGGGAGAGGCCGGGTCAGGGGGCGCAGGGTAGGAGGGGCCGGGCACCCGTCCCCTACTCACCAGGGACCAAGGCCCAGGCTGGGTACGGCAGCTGGAGAGATGATGCCATTCACGAGCTGCTGGATGATCCTGTGGGACAGATGGTGTCAGGGGCCTGCAGGCCACCTCACAGATAGGCTTGCTCCACAGCCCAGACTGGCCTCCAACTCCCCAGCCAGACCAAGCTAGCCTTGAACTGGCAGTGATCTTTCTGTCCCCAGCCCCCAGGCACTGGGATAATGGAAGCCATCCGGTGTAACCATTTCACAGGGGTTCCTGGCCGGCACATGCATGTCCCAGGGTGTGTAGCTAGAATACTCTACTTCCAGGAGGGAATGGAAGTGCGACACTCAGTTCCTGTGAGTGACCCAGGTTCCTTGGGAGAGGTGGCCAGACGGCTTCCACAGGCAGCCAGGTGAGGCTCTTAAGGGAGCCTGGAGACTCAGGTCAATGGAGTGTGCTTATCTCCCGTCTGTATGTCCCCCAGTGGTGGTGAGGCCGTGATCACCACCTACCACAGGCCACTCACCCTTCCAGCGTGGGGACGCCTTCATGCCGGCCAGTGGCCCGCCGGGCAGTGAGGCGGGCACGGGGCTGCCGGGCCCCATACCGATGCCGAGACTGGTGCTCTCTCTCCCGTCGGCTCTCAGGGTCCCTGCCATCATCGGCCTGGGCCCCAGGAGGGAACGCGGGAATCTCAAAGCTGTCGTCGAAGATGCCAAAAGCAAACTGGCTGTATCCCTGTGGCAGCGTGAACAGGTGCTGGTCCACATTCTGTGGAGAGGAGGGAGTGAGCCTGCCGGCTGCACACAGCGGAGTCCTTAACCATCCCACAGAGGACAGACAACTGCCGGCCCAGTAAGCACCACCAACCTGCAGGACAGGAGGGCGGGCCTGGGCCCAGGGACCCTGACGCACCTCAAATGGCTGCCGGTTCTGGTCGGTAGGGGCTGTGGAGGGGGCTGAGCCGTTTTCTGTGTTCCTGCACAGGAAGAAAGAGCCTGTCAACTGGCACTGAAGCCCCTTCTGGGTCCTCAGGACAGTGAACGCCACGGCCACAGCAGCCCCAAGCCCTAGGCACTACCTGGTCTCTTCTGGAAGCTCCTCGATGAAGCCAGACTCGCACCGTGGGCAGATGTAATCCTGTGGGAATGGCAGGGTCAGTCTGGCTATCCACCTGAGTCACACAGGTCGTTCAGTGCACACAGGCCAACGAGGGCAGTGATGGCCTCCTCCCATAGCCTGGGTCACTCCAGTGACTTCCCAGTACTGGCTTAGAAAAAACCTTGTGTGCACCCCACAATGACAGGACCTGCTGTCCCTTCTTCAGACACACAATCGTAGGACATGGACAGCTAGGAACCCACATAGGGACAGCAAAAGGAAAAGCCTAAATCCAGGCATTGCCACATTGGTGCTTCTGGGCCAGAGCCCACAGCCTGTCACCTCTGGGGACACCACCATTCACAGGAAATCCCAAGAGCAGCGCATGCTTGCCATAAGGCCAAGCTGTCAAGTGCTAATGCATCAGTGCAGGCAAGCAGCCATGAGCATGGTCTCTACTGACACAACAGGTCTTAAAGCAAGAGTGGCTACAGGCCTTACCACTGGCTTCACAGCACAAGCCACGCTTAGTTTTGCTCCCACCAAAGGCAGCTTGTAAGCTGCTGGACAGGAGTAGAGCAGGCGGGGAAGGCAGCCCACTTGGCAATCTCTGACACGTGAGGCTTGCTTACCACCCCTGCAGACACACCTCCACAGCTGAACTGCTGTGAACACGTGAAGGGGCATGCCATTAGTCACCAGGGTAACACCAGAGGGACAAGCCGGCCCAGGCAGGCCTCACGAGAACTGGGTGGTCCCACTCTAGGTGGGGCTGAAGTCAGACCAGTACCACCCTCAGTGGCACAGTAGAATGTCAGTACACACATAGTCAGGCGTACTCTGCCTCAACCTCCACATCCAGCCACCCTTCACTAGCTGCAGCTCAGGAACACAGCTGGGCCAGCTTTTGCCCATTACCAAGTGGCTACCTGCTCTCACCCCTTGCACCTAATACCCACTCAGCAGAGACCAGTATGCCTTGTCTGATCTACTTCCTTTGCTCCTGGGAGCAGCTGTCTCAATGGTCATAGTGATATCCTGCCCAGAGAAGACCCCCGCCCACTCCCATCCCTACAGTCTCAGCCCTGAGACTCAGCTGAGCCTTGTAACACATCCTGAAGCCCATTATGAAAGCTTACAGAGCAGGCAGGGGGTTGAGGTGGCTGGAGAGACTCATTTCCAGGACCTTTGGCCACAGTGTCACTGGTCTGCAGACCTCTGCTCTGCCCCTAGTCTGCACAAAATTCTGGAACTGATGGTTTGAGAGGCATGGAGAGCCACAGACCCAAGTCCCTGCCCAAAGCTCCTGGTGTAGTACCGTCATCCGGTCCCGTGGGTGCCACATCCCCAGAAGATGTAGCCAGCCACACTGTCTCAACAGCCTATGTTGACATCCCACAGCACACGGCAAGAAGGCTGGACAGCTGCACTATGCCTGGGACCCTGTCTGTAGGAGCGTCTGTCTGCCCAAGACCCCGGCCAGGGCCTCTCATGCTCCATCCCAAGCCAGGCACTACATTCGCACAAGCAGCAGGCATCGGCTCCTTTATTTGCTTCCCTTGGCCCACGAGCAGGTAAAATGAGGAGGAGCCAGGCTGCAACTGCCTGCCCACGGACACCCCAAGTCCACACCTGTACACTGCATAGCCACCACCAGCACCTATGGACACCCCGAGTCCACACCTGTACACTGCATAGCCACCACCAGCACCTATGGACACCCCTTAGTCCACACCTGTACACTGCATAGCCACCACCACCAGACACCCCGAGTCCACACCTGTACACCACATAGCCTCCAACACCCACGGACACCCCAAGTCCACACCTGTACACCTCATAGCTTCCAACACCCATGGACACCCCGAGTCCACACCTGTACCATGGCCTCCACCACACCCAGCAGAGGATCAAGTCTAGGCTCGCACTGCCCACACCTCCAGCCAGCTCATCTGCTTCCTGCTGACACGTTCCCAGACATCTTCCCAGCACCCAAAGTTCTGCCACCGCCTGGCAGCCAAGGCACACAGGCACCAACCTATTAGAACAGCTCTTCTCAACCTGTAGGTCACAACCCCTCTGGAGTTGAAGGATTATTTCACAGGGGGCCCACATCAGATAAAGCTAGTAAAATATACTGACACTACAATTTGTGACAGTCGCAGAATTACAGTTATGATGTAGCAACAAATCATTCTGTAGTTGGGGTGACCATGTGAGGAACTGTATTAAAGTGTCCCAGCACTAGGAAAGTTGACGCCACTGCACTAGAGCCCTGCTCACTTGTCTGGGGTGAGCAGCAATGAATGGGCAGCTGAGGCACCAAGTGTGTGCTCAGGGATATAGCGGACACCTGTGATGACCCTAGACCACAACAGCAACAGGGTAGGTAGCACAGGGCCTGCGAAGACGCCACCACTGCAAGTGTTTCTGGCCAGGAGCTCAGGTGTCTGAGTGGCAGCGGTCACCACAACAGCACAGAGTGGCCTATCCTGGAATGTGGGCCACGGCAAGTCTCACTGAACCCAGACCTGCCCTTGCTCCTTTAAACACACCGGCTGCTCATACAAAATCACCCATGCCGGCCAGGTGGTGGCGAAGGCAGGCAGATCTCTGTGAGTTCGAGGCCAGCCTGGTCTACAAAGTGAGTTCCAGAACAGCCAGAGCAATTACACAGAGAAACCCTGTCTGGAAAAGCAAAACAAAACATGCCCCGTGCTTTGTTTAAACACGTGTCACTCCCTGGCTGGCTGGCCTAGACAAACCCTGTAAGAACACAGACCATGCTGGGTCACTGGGGCTTGCAGGTAAGCTCTTGCCAGGCACAGTGGCAGTTGAGAGGTCATGGTCCTCCTTATTCAAGGGCACAGGGCCAGAACCAGGTGCTGCGCTGAAAACCCTACAGCTAGGTGCAAACCTGGGTCAGGCCATCTCCCCAGAGGACAGTTCCCAGAGCTCACAACGGTGCAGAGGGACAGCAGTCCCCAGTCCAGGGCAATCCCTGATACTGATGACGGGGAGGGGTCAAGGCAGATCTGGGGAGACAAAGCTGAGGCACAGGAAGCAAAAGCAGCAAAAACAGAGATTCCTACATTCCAGGTTCATGGCAACCCAGATTCCACTCTCTCTCTAAGCTGCCACACACACACACAGTTTCCCTGTGTAGCCCTGGCTGGCCTGGAACTCATGGCTGGCCTCAAACTCAAGAGATCCCCCTGCCTCTGCCTCCTGAATGCTGAAATAAAAGGTGTGTGCCACCACGACTGACCAAGCTGAACTCTTGGAGTTAATTGCCCTGAAGAACGTCACAGTGTTACCATCCAGGGGGTAGTGTGCAGAGAAACCAGAAGGAACTACATCAGCTCTCACCACTCACCCCTTCACCCTTCACCCTGGCTGGTCCAGACATCACTCAGCCCCCTTCTCCACAATGGCGGTATGACTTACACCAGGCTACCTACCACTTCTTCAAGGACCCACCCAGGCTTCCACCTCCATGCTTTGCCTGGGAAGCCAAGGTGGGTTGCAAATACAGAGAGACGAACTTTCCCAAGGGTGAGCCTCTAACCTGAGTATGAAACAAGGGATACCTGGAAGGTGGGAAGGTTCTCTCCTGGGAACCTAAGAGCTACCCATCAGGCATGGGGCTGGCCAAATCGATCTGGGAAAAGACGAGGTCTGGGGATACCAGCCAAACACAGAACTAGTCAGTCACTCAAGAAACTTGCAGGATCCCTGACATGCACCTGGCCAAAACCACCTTGAACTGGAGAAGATGGAGGTCACCCACCCAAGCAGGGTCCTCGGAATACACATGTCCAAAGCTACAAGGAAGAAGCAGGAGGCTTGGGGACATCGAGGTGGAGGCCTGGAGGAGCAACTGGTCAAAGCCACACAAGACCTTAGCACAAGACCTGTAACAGGCAAGCAGGTGCAGGTACGACCTGCCCAGACCCTCCAGCTCCGCCGTCGGATTCGCAGCTCCTCTGGGCGCAGCAGCGAGGCCCGGGGCGGCGCTCGAGGACGCGCTGCGCGCCCCCGCGTCCTGGCCACGCGCTCGGCGGCCGTCCCCAGCGCGGAGCTCTGTTTCCGATTCCCACCGGGTCCGACCAACGCCGCGACCCTCCCGCCGGGCGACCCTGCTACCGCCCTAGGTTCTCGGACCTGCCCGCCACGCTGCTCGCACCCCGCCGGGTCTCAATTTCCCCTCTAGACAGCCTCGCGCGCACAGCTCCACTGCCCTCCCGTCCGGGTCTCACCGGCAGGCGCGGCACGATCTCCACCGAACAGCAGTGGCAGAAGTACCGTCCGGGCTGCGGCGACGCCTCAGCCATGGCCACCGCCGCCTCCGCGCCGCCCGCCCCCCGCGCGGCGCCTGCCGCCGGCCGTTTGCTGCTCCCTCGCCGGCCGACGCGCACGCTCACGCATGGCACGCACGGCACGCACGGCAGGCGTGGGGCTCGCGGAGGAACGCGGGCAACGCGCTGCGGGGGGCTGTCTCGTGGGGAACGGTGGCCGCACTAGGACAAAGTAAGTCCTGCCGGAAGCCAGAGACCCGAGTCGAGCGTGTGGGGCGGAGCCTGGGGGCGAGGCGGCGGAGCCTAGTCACCTTGGTAACCGGGACGGGTGAGGGTTAAGACTGAAGAGCATCTTGGGGGCGTGGCCTATCTGATGTGGGCGGAGCTAGAGGTCTTGGCAATTTTTGGGGGGGAAAGGGCGGAGTCACGCTTGAAGAGTGCGGAAGTTAAGGGACAGCGCGAAGGCGGGTCGCCTTGGCGACGACTTTAGGAGGTGAAATCAGGCTTGGAAGCAGAAGTCAGGGGCCAGCGAGCGAAGGGACTACGTCGGGGAGGAAACTCTTTTTCGTAACCTGGGTGGGCCTCAGCGACCAAGGGGCGGAGCCTTCATGAGGGCCGGGATATCTCTTTGGCAACCTGGGGTAGGTTATAACCTGTAGGCAATTGGAAAGCTTTAGGGTCCTCAGGCTGAGCCTGCGCAGGGCGAGGCCGGGTTTCCATGGTGACGAGGCATCGACAGGACCAATCCTGGAGTCCGCCTAGGAACTTGGCGTGAAGCCTGGAGGCGGAGCTCGAAGCTTGCGGGCCGTCTCCTTGGCAACCAGGATGGGCAAGCCAGAAGGCTGTTGACTATCTCTGGAGCGGAGAGGTAGTCGACCCGGCTGAGTTTCTTCTGCATCCGGGATTGGATGTAGAGACCTCAGAAAGCCAAGTACAGCGCTAAGCGGAGTGGCTCCAAGGGCGGGACTTGGTTGCCTTGGCAACGGCTTAGGCTGTTAGGGCGATCCCTACAAGGTGAGGGCTGGAACGATGGCTCAGTGGCACTGACTGCTCTTCGAGAGGTCCTGAGTTCAATTCCCACACCACATGGTGGCTCACAACCATCTGTACCTCTACTGTGTATGTCTGAAGACACCATAAATAAAAAACAAAAACAAATCCAAGGTGAGGGGCGGAGCCTAAGAGATTTCTCCTCTTCTTCAAACCGCCAAGCCCTCATACAAGTCTCAGCTGCAATATTGCCTTCTCACGCGGTCTCTACAGCCTTCCCTCATACTCTTATGTGCACCTGATAAACTGTAAAAAACAGCGCCGGGCAGACGGGAGTATTATGTCTGGACGATACACATCAGGCGTCCCACAAACACCCGAGATAAGGATGAAGAAGGGATCCATTCCCTGGTGGAAGGAGGATCCTCTAGCCTGCAGGCACCCCGGGTGACCCTTCAGGAGTGAATGAAGCCTGCGTCATCTTCTAGGCTAGGCCCAGAATGTTCCTGAGGCTTTCCCTGTATTTATTTACTTATTCGCTCAACATTCATCTAGCATCTATGAATGCGCACGAACACTCCCGCCCTATAAGGCGGGGGGCTGTGGTGTGCAGGGGGCGTGGGGGTGGTGGGGAGGCTCGGACTCTAGACTGACCTTGGACTTCTCTGATGACACAAGAACGACTTCCTGGGGGTGAGGAGGGTACACTGGAACCAGAGTTTTGAAGAATAGAGTTTGAACTCAGAGTTGGGATTCCTACAAGAAGAGGCATTCAACTCTCACACCTAGCCTTCTTCCTTCTGTCCTCATTCCCACTCATTCCGGCGTTGACCACCAGAGGGCACATGTCCCGCATCGATGGGAACTAGTTATGAGCTAGACCCAAGTCTGGAGAGGAGAGGCAGAGGCTGCAAAGCAGCCCCCGGGTCTTTAAAACACACCAATATTCAATGGAGATACCTTCCTCCGAGTAGCTCAGGACAGCAGTCATCAGGCAGTGGGCATGGGTTGACCTCCCACAGGCCACTGCTGTATCTCTGGCAAATAGCTTCACCTCTCTGAACCATGGCAGAAAACACACACGCACACACAGGGACACAGACACACGCACGCACACGCACGCACGCACGCACGTTGGGCTCCAGCCTCCACACAGGATCAGAGTTCTTAACTGGAAGCAGGGATATCTGGGAGGCGCATAATAAACTCAGACAACTTTTCGGATACAAACTGACAGGCAGGTTGTGTTTTTTTTTTTAAAGATTTATTTATTTTATGTATGAGCACACTGTCGCTGGGCATCAGATCTCATTACAGATGGTTGTGAGCCACCATGTGGTTGCTGGGAATTGAACCCAGGACCTCTGGAAGAGCAGTCAGTGCTCTTCACCGCTGAGCCATCTCTCCAGCCCGACAGGCAGTTTCTTTTTAAGGCCTAAAGTTGTTAGCGCGTTCTCTCTCAGCTTGAAACTGTATGTACTTTTGCTCTCTCCTCAGGCTGGGGCTTGTGCTCTCTCGTTCACTCACTTTCTCATACTCTCTCTCACTCTGTGTGTCCTTTTTCTTCCACACGCACACTCCACACACACTCTCCTCACAGTCTCCTCTCACACGCTCACGCACACCCCACACACCTCCCCACAGTCTCCTCTCCCACACGCCCACGCACACTCCACACTTCCTCCTCCTCACAGTCTCCTCTCACACGCTCCACGCACACCCACACTTCCCTCTCCTCACAGTCTCCTCTCACACGCTCACGCACACTCCACACACACTCTCCTCACAGTCTCCTCTCACACGCTCACGCACACTCCACACACACTCTCCTCACAGTCTCCTCTCACACGCTCACGCACACTCCACACACCCTCTCCTCACAGTCTCCTCTCACACGCTCACGCACACTCCACACATCCTCTCCTCACAGTCTCCTCTCACACGCTCACGCACACTCCACACACACTCTCCTCACAGTCTCCTCTCACACGCTCACGCACACTCCACACTTCCTCTCCTCAAAGTCTCTCCTCACTTACTCCACACTCACACAGCTCATGCACACCTCACTCTCGAGCCTTTCTCTTGCCCCAGTCTTTTTTATTGATTCTCCAAAAGCTGGTAGAAAAAGACATAGTATAATCATTGTCAAATCAAATTCAAAAGAATAACCACATCGCACAAAGAACTAAGAATTACAATTGTTCCCCAAAGTTTCAAGCTTCCCCTATGCCCAGGCCTGTGGCCAGAATAATAAAAATTGCAAGCTTATCGTTATTTACACTTTAACTTTTGACTTATTATGACTTCAGAGCTCAGAGCTCCAAGGTCTGCTACTTGCATTTCCCTGTGAGGCTCTAATGATAAATGACGTGGGCAAAGCTGCCAGGCAGTGGCCAGAAGGAGTCAAGTTAACCCTGGATTCAGTAGTTCCCCTGGCTTTCTGCTTCTGCGCATTGCACACAACGACTCCTCAGAGTCCGTGTTTTACCTTAGTCTTATTAATATATAACTTTATGCAGTCTATATTTTCTTATCCATATATATCCAAAAGAGATCAGGAACTACTCTCAAATGTTGTGCAAAACTCATTTCATAACTTCAATAGCTTTTTCCCTTCTGAGTTAAGGTATCCCGTGTTTGTGTTCCCTTATCCCATGATTGTTTCTCTCAGACTAATGCTTTTTTCTAATTCCACTAAATGTCTTCATGTTCTGGTAATGGACCCTGTGTGACTCTAGCAGTAAGTGGCTCTGTTCCTTTTCTAATATTTCTAAACATGATTTCTTCAAACTTTCTTTGCCAAGTCAAACATTAACGTGGAACTACCATTGTGCAGTCTTTTCATTGTTTCCAACGTGAGAACACCCAGCATGCACCTGGGCCATTAGAGGTGCCCCTATGCCTTGTTTTTTTTTGTTTTTTTTGTTTTTTTTTTTTTTAAGATTTACTTATTTATTTTATATATGTGAGTACAGTGTCACTCTCTTCAGACACACCAAAAGAGGGCATCGGATCCCATTACAGATAGTTGTGAGCCACCATGTGGTTGCTGGGAATTGACCTCAGGACCTCTGGACGAGCAGACAGTGCTCTTAACCTCTGAGCCATCTCTCCAGCCCAGTAATGATTCTTAAACAATTAAAAACCAAGGCAACAATTAAAAACCAAGGCATGGGCTGGAGAGATGGCTCAGCGGTTAGGAGCACTGACTGCTCGTCCAGAGGTCCTGAGTTCAATTCCCAGCAACCACAATGGTGGCTCACAGCCATCTATAATCAGATCTGGTGCCCTCTTCTGGCCTGCAGGAATACATGCAGGCAGAAAGCTGTATGATGTATACATAATAAATAAATTTAAAAAAAAATCATTACTGGGCTGGAGAGATTGCTCAGTGGTTAAGATCACTGACTGCTCTTCCAGAGGTCCTGAGTTCAATTTCCCAGCAACCACATGGTGGCTCACAACCATCTGTAATGGGATCCAATTCCCCCTTCTGATGTGCATGAAAACAGCATACTCATATACATTAAATAAATCTTTTCTTAAAAAAAAAGAATCATTGGGCTGGAGAGATGGTTCAGTGGTTAAGAGCACTGATTGCTCTTCCAGAGGTCCTGAGTTCAATTCCCAGCAACCACATGGTGGCTCACAACTATCTGTAATGAGATCCGATGCCCTCTTCTGGTGTGTCTGAAGACAGCTCCTGTGTACTCATATACATAAAAAAAAAAAAAAAAGGAATCATTACATCTAGGAACATCTAGTTTCACAGAATTCACCAGAGCAGAAGGAAAAAGAAGTAGGAAAGTCAGATTAATAGAATAATTATGCACACCAAGGGCAACTGAAAAGCAGTCATGCACAAATGAAATCTATACAGCTGTTTCCCAGGGCTAAGGTCAGGAGAAATGGGAGCAAAATTTTTTTTTAACAAGGAGCTACTGCAGGCTACTGAGATGTCTCCATCCTGGCCTCCTGCTGTGGGCAGTCCCTGTCATGGTGTGCTGTCCCCAGTGCACACGTGCTGGAACACACACACACACACACACACACACACACACACACACACACTCACACACACACCACTCTGCACCTTGCTGCTGCCAGTGGCCACCCAGGTCCACATCCACTCTTGCTGTGCAGGGTGGGGTCAAGTGATCAGGCACATGGATCCCAGCAGCCCTGAGGTGCTGCAGCCTGCAGGAGTCAACTCACTATTAGCTTGGTGGCTTTGTGAATTCTGTGGTGGATAAAACAGCCCATGGAGGAGGGAACACTCCACATCCCAGCCACACAGGGTCAACAAGAGACACAGGTGCCTGCCTAGGGTTTTGACAACTACAGGGGAAGACATCGAGAGTTCTATGGTGGGGAGCAGAGGCTGGACCTGTTAAACCTCAGGGCAAGGTTTCTTCCTTCTTCAGACCAAGGGCTTGCCAGCCTTCCTATCTCACAAAGCACAAGCTCTACCTTCTTCAGTCCTCATTTGCAGAGGGACATATTTTCACCAAACTTGTCTTACCTGGGTGATGAGTGTGCCGTTCCCAAGGACTGAGTATTCTCTGAGAGAAGCCATATCTGGTTCAATAAATAATCTACAACCGGCTCTGTCCTCACCCAGCTCTCCCTAACCTCTGCCCCTGGTCTCTGCACAGTGAGCTCAGCTGCTCAACACACCACCCGGCTGTTTCTGCCTTCAGCAGGCACAATGACATCTGGAGGCCTCAAATGACATCTGGAAGTTCCCGTTTAGTCACTTTATTAGGGGAACAAGTCACCCTGGCTATAGGAGTCACTGGGCCAGAAGCATCACCAGCTCCAGGCAATCTGGGCAACTTGGTGAAACTGTCTTAAAAAGCAGAGTCGAGGGTGTAGCCTCCAGGGTAGAGCCCCTGCTTAAGAAACCCAGTGAGGATGAGGGGAGCGCTGACCTAGGACCCCTAAGAGAGACTCCAGGGGTGTGGTCAGGTTAAAAACGCATACATCACAGGGGTTCAAGTCTGAGCACTAGAAAAGGAAACTTGCCAAAGTCAGAGCCTGTAAACCAACCTCATGGGCTAAGTACTGCCACCCTGACAGCCAGGAGCCCTCTTGGTGAAGAGAACGATCGCTCTAACCCTGCAAACCGTTCTCCGCCCTCCACAGATACACTTTGGCAGACATACCCAAGGAAATGTAGTAAAAATGACTCTTAGAACCCAAACAAACTGGGTTTCAGTGCAGCAAGACTCTGGGATTTGTTCCCAGAACTGTCAAGAAAATAAAGTTTGCAAGTTTGTTAACTGTGGCAAACAGACGGCCATACTTGTGGCTCTACTCAGCCTTGTGCAGACACTACAGGCTGGACACCATTCATCCTGTCATTGGGCAGAGTGGGGCCACATGGCTGTGCTGCCTAGTGACCAGCAAGGGAGATAGTGGGTGAGACCATGATCCTTAACCAACAGGACCCACTTGCTCTCTATAATAGATATGGCTGCCTGATTTCCTCAAAATACATACATACATACATACATACATACATACATACATACATACATACATACATACATACAATGGCTCCCTTAGGCCGGAGCAAAGGCTCACTGGTTAACAATACGAACAGTTGTTAAAAAGGACCTGAATGTCATTCCCCAGCTCTCACATCAAGCGGCTCAGAGCTCATAAAAGCCCAACTCTGGGAGCTCTGGCGCCCTCTTCTGGTCTCTGTGTGTATCTGCACCCACATGCACATATCCACACACACAGAGATATGCATGGGGCTAATTTTTTAATTTATTTATTTTAAAGTGTTTGCAGATGATTTTGAATAGACCTGCTTTTGTTTTAATATTGGGTTCCTTATGGGGCACAGAAGAGTTGCTATGGGGAAGAGGCCTGCATGAAGATGCACACAGGAAGGGCCTGAAACGTTGGTAGGTAAACCTAGGTTTGCCCAATGGCTGTGGGGAGCCATGGGTGCTGTTGAGCCATGGTGTTGTCCACAGGGAGAGACACTGTGGAATCCTTAGGCTGTGCCTTCGGTCTGAGTATCACTTCTTCCCTGAAGACGGAAGGAAGGTCTCAAGTTATCATTTCAGAGTGTAGGGCCTGAAACATCCTGCAGACCAGGCATGGCTCCTGAGAACCCTAAGAACCTACCAATCTATGTCCTTAAGACTCCATGAATAAAATGCAAAGCAACTCTTTGGAAATGCTGAGGAAGCTTAGCACGTACTGGAACCAGCTTACCTCACAGGAAGAGTTCAGGCGCAGCTGAATTCAGGACTGCAGATGCCTCGCACTCAGCTTTCCAGCCCACAAAGCTAGAGAGGGACGGGCCAGCCTCAGTCTAAAAAAGGAAACTGAAAGGGAAGGTCTTGTAGCCCAGCCTGGCCTTGAACTCAAATACAGTGGAGGATGACCTTGGGCTCCTGAGTTCCTGATCTACTTTCCAAATGCTAGTATGTATGGGAGGTGTCCGGGGACAGAACCCAGGGCTCCCTGCCAGCCCAGCCTGAGCCGTAGCTATGACCGGTTGGTTGGTTTTCAGGCAAGACCTCACTATGTAATTATGGCTGGCCTAGAAGTCTCTATGTAGACCAGGCTGGCCTTGAACTCACAGAGATTAAAGGTGTGTGTCACCATGCCTAACTGGCCCCATTTGTTTTTGGAGTTACAGTCTTCCAAGGCAGCCCAGGCTAGCCAAAACTTGTCATCCTCCTGCTTCAGCCTGGAATGGTTGCTTACATGCCATCGAACCCAAGGCTTTGAAGGTCCTTAGCTCGATAGTTTCTTGTTACTAGAGAAATGGACAGAGTCTCCAGGCTCTGGGTTAGGGATGTGGGTAAGTAGAGGTCGCTGTCCCGTCTGCCCCACTCACAGTGTAGTGTGTTCGCCTGAGACACAAATATTCGGGCTTTCAAACTGTGACAGGTCCTTCCTTTGTGCCTCAATGGAGCTGGACGATCTTGAGTCCCAGATCCACTTGAGGTACAAGACTTTACATAAAAACGAAATGGAGGCCGGGGAGGTGGCTGAAGAGAAGCACCCTTGACACCCATGGAGAAAGCTGACTCTGTGGCCATATCCCAGTGCTGGGGCTATAGACACAGGAAAATCGTGGGGGCTTCCTGGCCAACCAGGCTAACTAAATTAGTGACTCGAAGCGTCAGTGAGAGACCCCATTTCAAAATATGAGGTAGAGAGCAGTTGGGTGTGGGCCCCTGTTCTCCGGCCTCCACACAAACAAACACGTACGCACAAATCTCTTGTCAGTTAGTGCTGACCTCTTCTGTTAGTCCCAAGCATAGCTTCATGCTCTAGGAGCCTCTGGCTGTCAGGGGTCATGGCCTGTCACTTCCTCTGTGCTCCAGAGTCTGGGTGAGAGAGACGCCTAGGAAGCTGAGCAGACATCGTCGGGCACGACCCAGAACACCTGACTCTCGGGGCTTTGCAGCAGAAAGTGGGCAACAGGGGAGAGGAGAGACGGCTGAGCTGGGGCCAGCTATGCCAAGGGTGTCCTTGGGGAACTCATGGGTTCCCAGTACGTGGGAGCAGGACAGAGAGGGGACTTGAACCCATGCCAACCACACAATGGTTCTTTGATTCACCCGGCCCAGGCCATGGCATCCAGTGTGAGAGGTCAGGCCTCGGCCAAGGTCAGCACTATCCACCCTCTCCACTCTCTCCTTCAAGCTCCTGGTGAGAACACAGGGTCCTGTGCCCTGCCCCAACCTAGGAGCATCCTTGGGGGACTGCCAGGGACCAGGGCCAGCTCAGTATCCTCCCTCACTGGCACCAAATTGTGAGGGAAAAGGTGGTTTCTGCAGTCAGTGGCTCTGCTCTGCTGGTCTCCACTGTATGGCACCAAGACAGTCGGGGAAGATGTCACGCGAAGAGGTCTCAAGTGGACGGAGAACGTTTCAGAAAACCCAGTGCCCCCTATGGCACCACCACCCGTATCTTCCAGTTACAAATTAATTTCTCTGTGTGTTTTTTTTTTAAAGATTTATTTATTTTTTATGTATGTGAGTACACTGTTGATGTCTTCAGACACACCAGAAGAGGGCATCAGATCTCACTTCAGATGGTTGTGAGCCACCATGTGGTTGCTGGGATTTGAACTCAGGACCTCAGGAAGAGCAGTCAGTGCTCTTAACCACTGAGCCATCTCTCCAGCCCTCTCTGTGTGTTTTTAAAATACACGTTTTATATGTATGGGTGTTTTACCAGAGTGTCTGTATACCATGTGTATGCAGTAACCGAGGAGGCCAGAAGAGGGCGGCAGATCCCCTGCGACTGGAGTTATACCCAGTTCCATGTGGGTGTCAGGAACTGAGCCCCAGCTCTCTGGAAGAGCAGCCACCACTCCTAAGTGCTGAGCCACCTCTCCAGGCCTTTATATATTTTGTTGCCTAAATCGTGAGCTGTGCGAGGACAGGAGTAGGTTAGCCTTGGTCTCTGGGATTCCCCAACACCCTGGGTCACAGAGTGTGCCACAACTAGCTATAGGGGTCAGAGGACGGCTTTTCAGTAGTCCGGTCTCCTACCACATTGCATCCCTAGGTTAGAACTCAAGCTTTCAGGCTTGGCTGCAAGCGCCTTTTCCCTTTAAGACACCTTTTTGCTGTGATGGTTATTTTGAGGCAGGGTCTCCCCTTGGAGCTCTGACTAGCCTTGAACTCACAGACATATGCCTGCCTCTGTCTCCCAAGGGCCCACCAAGCCAGGCCGTTAAGCTAGCCTATCCTGACTGTTTCTTAGAGTCTTTCAGGCCTGTGCTCTCTATGTAAACCAGACTGAGCTTGAACTTGTAGCCCCGTAGGTGCTGGGATTCCAGGGTATGCCTCCTGCCTGGTGATCTTTTTTCCCTTGGATGTGTAATGCCAGAAGGCACCAGGTGTCCCCCTCTCTCACATTTGGCCTTAGGCCTGTGAGACAAGAGTCTCTCACTGAGGTTGGAGCTAGAGTGGCCAGCCAGCTCCAGCAATCCTCCTGTCCCCACCCCCACAGTCCTGGGACTACAGGAATCCTTGCCCCACATTGGCTTTTTACATAGATGCTGGAGATTTGAACTCAGGTCTTCCTGATTATGTAGCCATCAGTCTTAACCCCTGAGCCATCCTCTAAACTCTGGATTTGGCTTGGTTTTTCCTTCTTTGAGTCACGGTCTCAGGTAGCCTAGGCTAGCTTCCAATTCCCTATGTAGCAGAAAATGGCCTTGAACTCTTGATCCTCCTGTCGGTCGTTACTTTCTGAGAGCTGGAAATGGCAGGTGTGCCCCGTCATGCCGGTCCAGGGCTCTGTGCATGCTGGGAAAGCACTCTACCACTGAGCTAGCTACAGGCGACCTCAACTACAGTTTGACTCATTCTGTCATTCTGAAGCCCTAGCTGGCCTCAAACTCACAGCGATCCTCCTGCTTCAGCCTCCTAAAGGCTGGAACGGTAGGTACAAGTCTTTAAACAGTTTGGAGCAGCATGGGGACACCCTTTGCAACCATGGGTGGGTACTGTCAGAGTGAAGGTTAGGCAGGAGGCTAAAGAGACCAGATGGAAACCTCAATGCCATGCTTAGCCCAGAATTCCAGACATACTCCAGGTGGGACCTCTCACCTGTACCCCAGAGATCCCCAAAGGAACACTGAACACCTGGAGGTGTGCACCTCCCAGAACATGCCCTCCGGACCACAGTTTATGACCTGACCCCATTGTGGGCTGTTCTTCCTAGACAACTGTCTGGTTCCCAGATGGGACATAGCCTGCCCCCGGTGGCCACCCCCGCGCAGGCCCGGGCCCTGCGCCTCGGGGACACGTCCGTCCCGCTGCGCCCCGCCCCGCCCGCCGCCGGCCCCGCCCGCCCTGGGCTTTTATAGGCCGAGGCGTCTGCACTCGCTGAGTCCCCGCTGCTGCCCAACACTCGCCATGCGTCCTGGGGCACTGTGGCCGCTGCTTTGGGGAGCCCTGGTCTGGGCGGTGGGATCCGTGGGCGCCGTGATGGGCTCGGGGGATTCTGTGCCGGGTGAGTGGGGCTGGGCGGAAGGGGCGGGCGAGCAGGCCACCCACGTGGCCTGAGGAATGCGGCAGGGGGATGTCTGGGGTGTGCTTTGGCTGGGTGGGCGAGTGCGGGGCTCCACGCCTCCAACCTCAAAAGAGGACTGACATTTATTTATTGAGCTCTTACTGTTTACATGCTTTCCCATGAGTCCACAGAACAGCCAAAGCTTGTGGGTACTTTTTCCTCCCCGTTTTCAGGATAGGTAAACTGAGGCTCAGGGTCATGAACCTTTTAAGTGACATAGTAGGTGGCTCCTTATCCCCTAGAGAAACATCTCTGGTTGGCTGGACCTGCTATAGCCACTTAGGCAGAGGGTTTCAGGATTGCCTGGATGAAATGTCTCAGGTGGAATGGTGTACCTGCATCTGGTTGGGAGAGCTCCAGTCTCAGTATCCCTTTTTGTAAAGCCTTTGCTGAGGTGCCCGGTAAGGTCCACGGAAGGCATTCGGCAGTATCCCTTGAGCAAGAATGAGTTCTGATGGGGGGTGGGTGTGCAGCTGTCCTCATTTAAGAGTGAAGAAAGCTGAAGGTTCTGTGTTCTAGCCCCTACCAGCCCACCAGGGCTGCTGGCCTCTGAGGGAGCCAAGCCCCCTCCCCTAGGGCCGCGTCCCCCGTCCCTGTCCCAGGGGAGTGAGCTCACGCAGAGGGAATGTTCCCCAGTTGGAGTGAGTAAGAGGCGGGTCAGGCGAGGGGGGGCTGCAGGCCAGGGGCTCGGCTGTCCTGGGCACTGTCTAGACAGAGGGCAGAGGCGGGAAGCCAGTGCAGGCCCACAGACCCTCACATGCCGAGGGCCTGGCATTTGAAGGGGCTGGGCAGGGTGCCAGTTCTCAGGCCTGGAGGCCAGGCGGGAGTTGGTGGTGGAGCACTGGGGTGCGGCTCAGAGGAGAAGGGTTCCCTACATAGAAGAGCTCAGGCCACAACCGTGACTTTCTGCCCCTTCTTCCTGAGTACAGGGGTACAGGGCTTTCGTGATGACTATGGACATCCATGAATTGGCCGGGGCATTAGATCTGGGGTGTTGGGAGTTGGTTAGGAGTTTGCTCCACAAAGAACATGTATAAGGGAAAATTCTTAGGTAGGGATGGGGTCTGGAGCCTCCCTCCTCTTTCTCCTCCTCCTCTTCCTCCCCCTCCCCCTCCGGAATAGGTGGTGTATGCTGGCTCCAGCAGGGCAAGGAGGCCACCTGCAGTCTGGTGCTGAAGACACAGGTCAGCCGGGAGGAGTGCTGCGCTTCCGGCAACATCAACACAGCCTGGTCCAACTTCACCCACCCGGGGAATAAAATCAGCCTGCTAGGATTCCTGGGCCTCGTCCACTGCCTACCATGCAAAGGTGAGGCCATGGGGGCTCCTGACGGTGGACAAGACCCACAGTGAATGGGGCACTAGGGAGGGGACCCTGCCCTCAGAGAGGGTCACTGATGCCCTGGGCCCGCGGCTTGAAGAGGCTCTGAGAAGCCCTCTGGTTTCCTGCCTCACCTGGTGGGGAGGAAGGAACTTAGCCTGAAATCCTGACTGGCACTTAGGCTACGTCCCCCACTGTTACCCTCATGGGTCCCTGAGTGCCACCAATTTTTTGTAGCTAATATGCCTGGGGTGGCAATGCTTTATTCTGAGACATGCCACCCCAGCCCTGCTCAAATGAAGCAGCAGCCCAGGGACCCTCTGCCTTGGAGGAAGCATTGACAGAGGGTACCCCAGGCCTCTCTGCACTCGGGGCTGAACCAGCAGGCACCCAGAGAAAGTGACGGGCAGGCATGAAATCTAGGGTTCGGGTGGTAATTAGGAGCTCCCCGGGTGGAACCCATAAGGAAGAGAGCACTGGGTCTAGAGTTAGTCTCTAGGGACTGGGGTGCCAAAGCTTACCCAGGAGGAGGCTGGGGAGTACTGCAGACCTAAAGGCCCAGCCCGGGAGCCTGCATTGGCCTCAGGGATAGGATTAATTCCGATCAGCCCAGCTGTGTCAGGCCACATTCCCCTCTGCCATACTCCCCCTCCTCCAGACCCCACCTCTAACTTCTGGGAAGAGGAGGGATTTCAAGAAATGCCTGACCTGAGGGCCTGATTGCCCTCCCAGCCTCCTCTGGCCCCCGGGACAGGGATGGGAATTGGCCCCCCTCCCTTTCCTTTCTTTGATTTCCTAAAGCTAGAGGATCAGTCACAGATGTATGGTGGGTGGGCCCTGTGAAGGTGTCCAGGTGTGACCTTGGAATGTGGGTCTCCCCAGCTTTTTTACACGGGGGGGGGGATCAAAGCCAGAGAGTTCAGGAGCTGTTTTGGGTCTCCTTGTACTCATAGCTGTAAACATCCTCAGTTTACCCATCTGTAAAATAGTGGCTGAGCAATATATTAAAAGGGACACGTGGCCAAGAGTGGTACATGGCAGATTCCCAGCACTTGGGTAATAGAGACAGGATGATCAAGAGTTCAAGGCCAGCCCTGGCTACAAAGCAAGTTTGAGTAGCCTAGGCTACTTGAGACCATCTCAAAAGAACAAAATGAAGAGTGTGTAGCTAGGTGGGAACACCAACGCATGATTTTGTCTAGGTGAGCCTCGGTTTCCCCACCTGAGACATAAGGATGGGTAGGATGAACCCCTCCCCATGCCTCTTTGGGGAGGTCCTAGTGGAAACCCGCAGTGCACACGCACCCAGTCATTGTGCATCACGGTGCGGTGCGCCTAGACTCCAGTGACACGTGGGAACCCCACTCGTGTGTGCTCTGTGTCCTCAGATTCTTGCGACGGAGTGGAGTGCGGCCCCGGCAAGGCGTGCCGCATGTTGGGGGGCCGTCCACACTGCGAGTGCGTGTCCAACTGCGAGGGGGTTCCCGCGGGCTTCCAGGTCTGCGGCTCTGATGGCGCCACCTACCGGGACGAATGCGAACTGCGCACCGCGCGCTGTCGCGGACACCCAGACCTGCGTGTCATGTACCGCGGCCGCTGCCAAAGTAAGAGCCGTGACCGTGGGGTGGCCGGGCCGAGAAAGCAGGCAGGACCAGAGGGGCGGGGCTGGGGAGAGGAGGCCAGGGAGACACCTCAGGCCTAGGAAAGGCGGAGCCTGGGAAAAGATAGGGCAGGCCGAGGGGCGGAGTCTAGAGAGGGCGGGGCCTGACAAAGGCAAGCCCGAGGTAAGGCCTGCTGGGGGCGTGGCCTAGGGTGGGTGTGGCCACGTAGGGGCGGGGCCTGGAGTAGAGGGGGCCTGGGATGAGCCTACTCCAGGACAAGGCCTGGAAGGGGCGGGACTTAGATAGTTTGGGGCGTGGCCTGCACTGAGGTCAAGCCAGAAGTTGGCAAGTGGACTCTATCCAGTTGTTGCCCAAGTCCATCCCTAGCCTGAAGAAGGGGAGGGGCCACGCTGGGGGCACTTTACGGACACCACTCCTTGCTGATGCTAAGGAGGCGGGGCCTGAGGGAGGGACAGGGCTATGCAAAACTGTAGGTCAAGTCAGGTGCGTGCCAAAGAAGGCAGGCAGGCTGCAGAGATCCAGCGCGAGCTCCTGTTTAGCACCAACTCTCGGGCGTGTCCAGGAGCAGGGCTGTGCGCGGCAGCACGTAGCGTGCCCTGCGGGCCAGCGTGCCCTTGCAAGTGCTGACGCGCGGGAGAAGCTGTGCAGCCACCGGGAAGAGGCTTGTGATGGATTGAGGGGGAGAATGTGGGTGTAGCCATGGAGGCAACCTGATGGGTGGAGCTTGGTAGAATGGGGCAGGATTTGACAACTGAGGCTGTCATTCTGGGGGCGGGACTTCTCTGGAGGGCGGGGCTTAACAGTAGTGGGGGGGGCTTGTGTTCTGGGGCGGGGCTTAACAGAGGTGAGTGGTGCTTGTCTAGTGGATGGATCTTGACAGCAGGGTGGGGCTAGTGTCCCAGGGCGGGGCTCGAAGAGTGGCGGTGCGTTTATGTCCTAGGAGTGGGGCTTTCAGGTGAAGTCTTTGTCTGAGGGTAGCTGGACTCACAGGGAGGAGACACCATCCTGCACCTGACCCACCCTCTCTCCGGCCTTCAGAGTCCTGCGCTCAGGTAGTGTGCCCGCGCCCCCAGTCATGCCTTGTGGATCAGACTGGCAGCGCACACTGCGTGGTGTGTCGCGCTGCACCCTGCCCAGTACCTCCCAACCCTGGCCAAGAACTCTGCGGCAACAACAACGTTACCTACATCTCGTCGTGTCACTTGCGCCAGGCCACTTGCTTTCTGGGCCGTTCCATTGGAGTTCGGCACCCGGGCATCTGCACAGGTGAGAGACGTGGGGTGGGTGGGTCTGGGCATCTGGTCCACCAAGGGATGGTGCACCATCCTCACTCTTGTCCCCATCCCTGTAGGTGGCCCCAAAGTACCAGCAGAGGAGGAAGAGAACTTCGTGTGAGCTGCAGCCACCGGGCCTGGTATTTAAGGCCGTCCTGATTTTTATTTATTATTACAGAAAATATTCTAATTTATGTCACATGGACATTCCCCAAACCTAGCCTGGAACCACTTGGGGATCCCCTAGGATCCTGAGCACATATCACAGGAACTGAAGGAAGATTTTGTAAGAGTTGGTATATGCCATCACCGGGTACTGGGATCCAAGTTAGAACCCCAGACACCTGCTGCCCAGGGAGGGCCACTTCATGGAGACCCCCTGATTTGATCTCCCCACCTGCTTTCTAGGCTGGCGCTATCTCAGGCCACAGCTGACGGTAGTGTGTCCACCTCAATTGGTGTTTGCATGTGGCCGGTCTCAGGCCAGAGCAGGCAGCATCGGGTCAGAGAAACACTGGGTTCATTCCTGTTCAGTCCACTCGGGGTGGGACCTGGTAGAAACATTGGGCTGTGGCTGACTCGCAAGCCCAGGAGAACCTGTGGACACCAGGATTCACTCTAGCACCAACTGCCCTGTTCCCTGGACACCCACATTAGCTTTTATCCAGCCCCACTCGTCACCAAGCACATGCTGTTTTGGCTCATCCATCACCCTGACAGCTGCCACTGAAAATTACCCACCCGTGCCTTCAGGGAAACCAAAGAGGGGAGCGAGAGTTCAGTAGGTAGAGTGCTTTTCGAGCATTCACAACGCCCTGGGCTCCGTCCCCAGCACCACATAAAACAGACACGTTGACTCAGACCTTTTATCCCAGCACTTGGAAAGTAGAGGCAAGAGGATCAAGAGTTCGAGTTTATCTTTGGTCACACTGGGAGTTCAAGGCCAGCCTGAGCTACCTTATCTTTGAAAAAAGAAAAAAAAAAAACCTTAAAAAAGGAAGACAAGATGTCAGACCATAACAGAAGACCCTGGGAAGGTGCACAGCCCTCCAGTTTGGGGGCAAGGAGTTCCCAGAGTCTTTCTTACCACTCTCCAGTTCTCAGCTGTGCCTTTCTTATAATGTTCCCCAAAGTGTCCTTAGCAGGAAGCTATGGTAGTCTCTCCTACCCTGGAGTTCTGCCTCACCAAGGAAATAAAAGACAATAGAAACCACCATGTGTGACCAGCCTCTGACTGCCTCCTTCCTCTGAACCTGGGACTAGGGTGGAGCGTGGGACCATCTAGGAAAGCTTTCTCACAGTCAAGGACCCCTGGGAAACATGGAGGCAAGTGGACGGGAGGGAAGGGAAGTGCGCCCTCTGGAGGCCTGGAGGTACAAAGACAAGAAGGCCCTAAGATGGCAACTTGTCCAGGGCTCAGGAATGAAGGTTTGAACTCAAACCGGGGAATGATCGCCAATAAGATGCTGAGGCTAGGAAGTCAGGAGTGCAGTTATAACTTTCTGGGTTTTTGTCCTCATTACATACATTAGTGGAGTTAGTCACGATCCTTAAGGGGATAGAGCAGGTGCAAAGGCCCAGGAGACACTCAGAATGGGGACTAGACTTCAGGAGGGGGCAGCGTACAGGATCTTGGTTACAAGGGTGACTGTGTGGATTAAGGGGGCTCCTGGAGTTGACCACATATCAAGCCAGAAGCCATGTATCTAGTTAGCCAGCCGTCTGTACAGCTGTTCATTTAGGATGAATGCCTGTAACCCAAGCCACAGGTCCTCAGGGTTTTAGGGCCAAGTCAGGGAATATTCCAGATGTGAGCCAACGGGCACTGGTTGTCATTCATTTCTGCCCCAGTAGGGGGCTGAGAGTCAAACAGCCCTCAAAGAGCATCCCATTGAACCGGGGGTTGGACTTGCTCGAACCACATCCCAGATCCAGCTCACAAACGCTGACACTTGAGTGTAGACATCCGGAGTCTTGGGGTCACCACACCAGAGGCCTGAGAAAGATACAAGGCCATGGGCCCTGTTTCCACAGACCAAGGGCCCCCCAGAGTCTGCCTGGAGTGAAAAAAGTTTGAGGTTAAAATTGTTCTTCGGGTCTTGTGTCCCCCCAAAAGGAGTATCTTACAAGCAGACAGGTCTGTGGTCTTTGCATATGCACAGCCTACGTAGCTGTGTGCAACAGCCCTCTGGTAGGTCTCCCCAAGAAGCTGAAGGTTTCCTTAGGTCTCAGCTCCTAGCCTGTACTTTTAGCGTTCCTCAGTATTCACCCTAAAATCCCCAACTCACTGACTGGTCTCACTGTCATAATTGCTATGTACAAATTGCTATGTCATCTTTATGAGCCCAGGCCTGGGAGAGAAATGTTGGCGCCCCCTACTGGACGTGCCTCCTATGTTTAGACATACACCTCCAGGACATATTTGTGCAGGATACAGGTTGCAGAAGTCAAAGTAACTCTGTATGACTCCCAATCATCCCGCGCTTTCCTGGGCCTCAATTTTTCCGTCCAATCCAACATTAATGGGACTCAAAGGTAGCCTGCTTCCAACTCTGACCTCTTCTGTGGGCCTTGGTTTCCCCATATGGTAAACAAGGGTGGCGTGGAATCATACCGAGCAGAAACCACGGCGCCGGCGGTCCCCACTGTGGGTGCAGAGCATGGCAGGACTCAGCTGGCCCTGCCAGGAGCTGTTGCAGACGCTCAGGTCCAGTATGCGCACCTCGACTTCCATCAGCCCAGGTGGAGGCTCCTCAAAGTCAGACACGGAGCCCCAGCCAGATACGCGGCACCGGGTGCCCGCCACGGGAGGCTTAGCACCTCTCCGAGGCAGTCGCAATAGCCTCACAGCGGGGCCCAGCACAGCAGAGCCATTCAGCTGCAGGAAGAGTGCTAGATTCAGTGTCACCCACCCTCGTACCCAACTCGTCACCCTTCTCCCACCTTAGTGTCCCTACGGTGTCAAGAATCAGTAACAGCTGTGGTCCTCCCGCCATCAGACTGCCTCCTACCACACCAGACAACTCCATCACGAACCAGGGATATGACCTTCCACCCGTCTCTCAGCATCCTCCTCCTCGCTTCTGAGCCCTCCATAACTCCCATTGTCCTTGGGGTGAAGGCTCCTGGCCCACTGGTGAGTCCACCTCCCTTTAGAGTTTCCCAGCTCGTGTACCTTCCCATTCAGCCTCAGTTTAGACATCACTTCCTTGAGGGGGCCTCCCAAGCTCCGAAGTGCAAACGAGCACCTCGGGACCCCTGTGCACCCAGTTAGCTGTGCAGCTTTGATTGGGTGACTGCCTGGGGCCTCAGCCCAGTGTCCTGCTACTCAGCTGGCGGATGTGGAAAAAGTGACCAGACTCAGGACTGGCGCATCTCAATGCACCTCTACCTCAGTTTCCCCATTTCCCAGCCTCAGTTTCTTCACTTGTTGTGGAAACCCTCATTCCCTCCCTTTTTGTCCCACAAAAACTACCACACCCTGAAGCCCACAGTCCAAGGAGGGCTTGCGAAGGTACCTGTAGGCCAGCTCTGGGACCCACCCTTGAGAAACAGAACCCAGGGGTTCTTGGCTTTGGTTTTTGTTCTGACAGGTGGAAGTCATGGAGAGTTTGGGGCAGTAGAGATAGCTGTGTGACAGGATTCAGGGGTTCCAGGTTCTACCAGCCATTTTCAAATAGAGTTCGGGGACCCTAGGCCTGGGCTCCTTAGCATGCAAAAATGTCCAGGCTGGTTGTGGTAGCACTCGAAAGGGAGAGGCAAGCAGATCTCAGTGAGTTTGAGTCCAGCCTGGTCTACAGAGTGTTTCAGGACAGCCAGAGCTCCATAGTGAGATCCTTCTTGAAAAGAAAAGGAAAGGAAAAAGAAAAGAAAGAGTTCGTCCTCAACCCCACCCATAAATTAAATGAAGACCTCAGAGATCAGATGGGCCCTGGTCTGCCAGTCGCCCTCCTGCAGCTCTGCTCACCCTTAGCAGGCAGATGTCATTGGCCTGTGTGGTCGGCTCGAAATCAGGATGGCTGACAACAGCCACAATGCCAAATACCTGTTGTGTGGGCTCCGGGGTGAGCAGGGCATGGGCCCCAAGCACCACCAGGCCAGTGGAGGGTTCTCTGCGGGCAAACAGGAAGAGCAAAGTCATCAAGAGTGCCCTGAAGTCGTGAGTGCATAGACCCCTCCATCCCCAGGTTTACAGCCCTCTCCCAGTACAGCAGCCTCCAGTCCTTGCAATGTTACCTTCCAGAGTTATAAAAATGCACATAAACACAATACAACCTTATTAGTTATAATTCTTTTTTTTTTTTTGGTTCTTTTTTTCAGAGCTGGGGACCGAACCCAGGGCCTTGCGCTTCCTAGGTAAGCGCTCTACCACTGAGCTAAATCCCCAGCCCCTAGTTATAATTCTTAATTCCATAGTACTATTTTGTAGTAGTGAGTATAAAACTAAAAACCCCGGGGGCTGGAGAGATGACTCAGAGGTCTTGAGTTCAATTCCCAGCAACCACGTGGTGGCTCACAACCATCTGTAATGAGATCTGATGCTCTCTTCTGGTGTGTCTGAAGACAGTGACAGTGTACTCACATACATAAAATAAGTAAATAAATCTTATTTTAAAAAGAAGTTAAAATAAATAAATCATATATATATATATATATTTATAAATAAAACCGTCAAGATTCTCACTAAGCAAGTGCTCCACCTGATCACAACCCCAGCCCTTCACTGGGGAATTCTAGGCAGGGGCTCCACCCCTAATCACACCCCAGCCCCTCACTGGGGGATTCTAGACAGAGCCCCATGCCCCGTGACCACACCCCCAGTCCCTCACTGAGGGATTCTGGGTGGGGGAACTCACAAAGGGGTAACAGCTCCAGACTCTGGGGAATTCTATGTGGGGCTCCATTCCTGAGCCACATTCCAGTTAGGGGCTCCTAACAACTATCCTACAACTATCCAATCCTACAACTATCTGTCTGTCCGTCCATCTGTCTGTCTGTCTGTTGCGACATGGTTCCTGATTAACTGAGCTTCAATTTTCCGTCCCCCTGACTCAGCCTTCTGGCTAACTGGAATTCCCAGACTGTACTGTCGTTCCCAGTCTGAGAACGTTCCCAGTCTGAGTCCAAACAGTAGCACACTTTGCTTGTTTGAAGATGATCATAGTTATTATATTTGATTGTTATCACCAGAAGTGCCTGGGGCGGGGGCAGGGAGTTGGTCCTGTCTGTGTCACATCCTGGCTTCCTGATGGCCTTAAGTTTATCCCTCAGTGGCCCCAGCATGTCACCTGTCACCGAAGCAATGGGCAGCTGACAGCACCCAATGTGCATGGAACAAGAAGCCTCCACAATAGTGATGGCCCTCGAAGCTCACAGAGGCCATGTAGGGTCGGGCATGTGGCTTCACCTCATGGCCTCCAACAATGTGGGATCCGCAGCAACCTGGGGTAGTAGGTACAGCAATGTGAGAGGCAAGGATAGGTAGATCAAGGCCAATCGAGAACAGCCCTGGCAGGGAGTAGGGGTGGAGACTGGGCTGAGAGGAAGGGGTAAACATAGAGGGAGGCCCCCAGGAAACAGGCAGGGGGATCTCTGTGGGTTCAAAATCAAACTGGTCTACACGGAGAGTTACGGGTCAGCCAGGGTTATGTGATGAGACCTTGCCTAAAGTGTGTGTGTGTGTGTGTGTGTGTGTGTGTGTGTGTGTGAGAGAGAGAGAGAGAGACAGAGACAGAGACAGAGAGACAGACAGAGACAGAGAATGCAACACTCATGAGAGGTGCACACATCCCTAGGCATCCTCAGCACCCCAAAAGCTAGATATGCACAAGCACACACGTTATTTTGGAACTCTGCAAGCAGAGGCAGGAGGGTCAAGAACTAAGGGTCATTTCCCTTTTCAGCTACAAAGCTATTTCAAGGTGCCTGGACCACAAGAAACCCTACTTTCATTAAAACAGATGGAAGTGGTCAGGTGACGGTGCACACATCTTTTAATCCCAGTCCTTGGGAGGCAGAGGCAGGTATATCTCTGTGAATTCAAGGCCAGCCTGGTCTACAGAGAGTTCCAGTACAGCCAGGGCTATACAGAGAAACCCCTGTCTTGAAGCAAAAAGACAGGGAGGCAGGCAGGCAGGCAGGCAGAAAGATAGACAGACAGACAGGGATGGATGGATGGATAGATAGATAGATAGATAGATAGATAGATAGATAAGATAGACATATAGACAGATAGACAGATAGACAGGGATGGATAGATAGACAGACAGGGAAGAATGGATGGATAGACAGATAGACAGACAGACAGACATGGATGGATGACAGACAGACAGGAGAGAGCAAGAACAGGAGACCCATTGGCCCAGTGAGATGGCTCAGTAGGTGAAGGTGATTACTACCAAGCTTGATGGCCTAAGTTCGATCCCAGAGACCCATATGGTAGAAGGACAGAATTGACCCCTGCAAGTTTCCCACTGGTTGCATCAAGCACCGAAGACATGTACCCTCTCAAAATAAATAAATGGAAATAAATAAATGTAATTTTAAAAAGTAGGAGGCTTGGAGAAACGGTCTGTTATTTAAAACCCCTGGCTGGTTTTACTGAGGATTTAGATCCCAGCACCTACATGGTCGGGCCAACCAATTGTAAATTCCAGGGGATCTCACGCCACCTGCTGGTCGCTCCAGGCACAGCATGCACGCAGACATACAGGCAAACCACTAGTACACACAAAAATAAAAACTGAACGGAAGAGCAGGGAAACCAAGACTCCACGACCTTGTACCTGAGGTGGCTGGGACCCCTCGCACTCCCGCCCACGCCTCCTGTTTCAGCAGTTAGAGTACATGCGGGTCCTGGAAGCCTGGTCACCTTGGGTAGGGTCTAACGGCCATGTGGAGTTCTCACCAGGGAACCACAGGAGCTGGGTCAGGGCAGTCGCTGCGACCAGCATCAGGCAGTCCCGGCCTCCTCCTGTCCCAGGCACCATGGCTGTGGAGGACAGCATCTGTTCTTCCTGTCAAGGTCTGCAGGTGCAGGAGGCACAGTCACCCAACGGTCCTGTCCAGAAAGTAGTTATGGGTCTGTGGTCTGTGGTCTGTGGTCAGAAGGCAGAGCAGGCACTTCTGGGAATCAGGGAAGGATTTGACTGTTCCTTGTCCCCAAGTGTGCTGCTCATGAACACCCAGAAGCTGCGGCCGAGATCGGTTTGTGAGCTCAAACTCCCCCTACACCTTCCGACAAGATTATTCGGCCCAGCCGGGCTGAACGCATGTCATTTGCTACTGTCCCTCAGACCTTCTCAGGGCCCGGCCATCCTGGAAGCACCAGTTCTGCTCATCTGTCACCCCTGGCCAGGTGCCCCGGGGCAAGCACCTTGACCCTTGACCTCATCTTCCCCACCTTAGGTCAGTGAGGACAATAAAGCTAGTTCTTTGGGGAGGGCTGAGTTTGGCTGCCTTTCCTACATTTATTGAGTTCCTACTGTATACCATACTTCCTTGGAAGAAATAGGGACGCAGCAGAGAGTGACCCTAAGGTCCGGAATCTGAAGACCACCCATCAGGATATGTGCTGGGCTTCGGTTTCCTCATGGTGGGGACCTTTGGGAAAGAAAGTTCAGTTTCTTTTCAGGTAGCTGAGGCTAGCCTCTAATTCAATATGCACCTTGAACTAGCTATCCAGCTAAGAATGGCTTTGAACTCCTACCTCTCCTGCCTCTACCGTCCAAGTGCTAAGACCATGGACCCACGTGAGGTAGGAATTCCCTTGGGTGTGGGGTGGAGTTTGGAGTACACACAGGCTGGGCTTGCACTGCTCCATGTTTGTTAGCCAGTGATGCAGCTTTAAGTCTGCTACAGGCTTGCCCCAGTTGTCCTGGAGGAGCCACCTCAGGGCTGACTCATACGTTGGGTGCTTAGAGCAGGGAGTGGGCAGATGAGCCTGATGAACTCAGGAGGCACAATGCTGGTCAGGCCGTGAGGTTCCCTGACAACTCCGGGTCAGCAAGGTCATCCTCCAGGAACTCCCAGGAAGGTCCTTCCATCCCGTACTGAGGGTGCAGGATGAAGTTCTGCACCATAGACCCTGGAGGGAGCCTCAGGAACAGTGTGCTGAGAGCCAGGGCTCAGGAAGGTGGTGGTGACCAGACAACGGGGTGTAAGTGGGGATGGAGGGACCCCAGATAAAGAGGAAGACAGAGACAGAGACAGAAAGAGAGACAGAGACAGAGGAAGAAAAGAGAGTAACAGAAACAGACGGAGGCAGAGTGAGACAGATGGAGGAGAAAACAGCGACAGAGAGAGGACAGGAAGAAAGCCAAACCTGAAGATGATGCACACCATTAGTCCCAGCTCTCTGGAGACACTGGAAGATGGGTCTCTGAGTTTAAAGTCAGTCTGCTTTACAGAGTGAGTCCTTGCCAAAACAAAACAAACAGAAAGAGGGTCTGGGAAGAGGTCTCAGCACTTAAGAGCTCAGGCTCCTCTTCCAAAGGACCGGGCTGTGGTTAATGGCACTGACACGGTGGCTCACAATAGTTTGTAACTCCTGTTGTTGCAGTGGATCTGTCGCCCTCTTCTGGCTCCTCTGGGTACTGCATGCATGTGGTACATAGGCGCAAGAAATCGTTCACAAATAACAACTCATAAATAAAATAGAGACAAAGACAGAGATAAAGACAGCTATACAAAGAGACAGAGTGAAGGAAAGTCAGTGGCAATGACAATGACTTAGAGTGGAATGGTGTGTGAAGCAGGCCGGGCGTGGGGGTGCACTCCTTTAGCCCGAGCGCTGAGGCAGAAGGGGATCTCTGAGTTCAAAGCTAACCAGGTTTATAGCGTGAGTTCCAGGACACCCAGGGCTACCCAAAGAAACCGTGTCTTGGGGAAAAAAATCACACTGCAAGTGAGGGCAAAGTTCAGGCTGCAGACTGGGGAGCCCTGGTGCTTTTCCGTTTCCTTCCGCTTTGGTGAACAGTTGTGAAACCATCTTGTGCTCACCTCAACTGTCAACTGCCAAGCTCTCAGCAGCCCTCAGGAACCCTGTACTGGCTTGAGAAATCCAGAAAGGTCTTCCATCTTTGTTCTGGGTCATCTGGGAACCCTGTGATATATTAATTAATGTACTAATTGACTGGTTGGTTTTGTGTGTGTGTGTGTGTGTGTGTGTGTGTGTGTGTGTGAGAGAGAGAGAGAGAGAGAGAGAGAGAGAGAGAGAGAGAGACTATATGTATGTAAAAAGATCCAGTGAAGGCATTTCAGCAGCTTTGACAATGAGAAATGGTGCATGAGGTGAGGGCTGGAGAGATGCCTCAGTGTTAACCACTGACTGCTCTTCCAGAGGTCCTGAGTTCAAATCCCAGCAACCACATGGTGGCTCACAACCATCTGTAATAAAGATCTGATGTCCTCTTCTGGTGTGTCTGAAGACAGCAACAGTGCACTCACATATAATAAATAAGTCTTAAAAAAAAGAGAGAGAGAGAAATGGTGCAAGAGGCTTGGCTTGGACACGCCCCCAGCTCACCAACCAGGGTGATGCTTCTCCATTTCCTGGGCTATCCTGGAAGCGGCTCTCTTCTTAGACAAGGACTCATGTAGCCAAGTTGCCCTCAAACTCACTATGTAGCCAAGGATAACCTCGAACCTTGATCCTCTACTTCCTGGATGCTGAGGTGACAGATTCACAGAGTCCCATCCTCTTACTTCCATTTCTTTGTTTTAAATTAAAGAATACATACACATTCACATATGTTGGTTTCACTATGTAACAGCCCAGGCAGGCCTGGCACTTGTGGTGACCTTAGAACAAGGAGAAAAGGCATGTGTCACTATGCCCAGCTCCAGCATTCCTTACTTTTTTAGTATTTTATTTATTTAGCTCGTATGCATGTTTCTGTGTTCGCGTGTGAACTCATGAATGTGGCGGCTGGAGAGCAGCCTCAGCTGCCCTTCCATGCCATCTACCTGACTTTCTAGGGCAGGAGCTCTCCCTGGCTTCAAACTTGCCAATTTGGCAAGGATGGCTGGGCAGGGAGCCCTGGGGCTCCTCCTGTCTCTACTTCCCCAGTGTTGTGCTTGCAGGTGTTTGTCACCACGTGGGGAGGGCTTAAACTCAGACCCACGTGCTGGCACTGAAAGCCCTTCAAATCTTTTTTTTTTTTTTTTTTTTTAAGATTTATTTATTTTATTATATATACTGTAGCTGTCTTCAGATACACCAGAAGAGGGCATCGGATCTCTTTACAGATGGTTGTGAGCCACCATGTGGTTGCTGGGAATTGAACTCATGACCTCTGGAAGAGCAGTCGGGTGCTCTTAACCACTGAGCCATCTCTCCAGCCCAAGCCCTTCAAATCTTAACTCACTTTAGAGAGAACGCTGTCTCTCTAAAGACAGAGTCCTGAGTTCCCAGTGCATACAGTAAGAGCTCAGTAACATTCTCTAGGCTGGAAAGACAGCAGACGGAGAACAGCAAAGATACTAGCTGTCAGTTTGAGCACCTAATGCAGGCTCAGCAAAATGCAGCATATAGCCTGTCTTTGTCAGTAAAGTTTTATTGACACATAGTATATAGCCTATCAGTGTTGTTAAAGTTTGTTTTCATAAAGATTTATTTATATGCGAATACACTGTCCCTGGTCTTCAGACATTTCAGAAGAGAGCAGTCCATTACAGATGGTTGTGAGCCACCTTGTGGTGGCTGGGAACTGAACTCAGGACCTCTGGAAGAGCAGTCCATGCTCTTAACCACTGAGCCATCTCTCCGGCCCATTGATAAAGTTTTATTGACACACAACCACTTCCACATATCTCCTCCAGCTCGTGGTGACACAAACCACCTGGCCAGCAATGCTGACAGTGTTTACTATCTGGCCTTTAATCTGAAAAGTTCCCCTGAACCTCAGTGTGTCCAGGTGAGGCGACACTGTTAACCCTCCAGCAGCCTGAGGTCGGGATGCGCAGACAGGTGGAAAGGTGAGAAACAGACACAAAAAGAATCACACACTGCTACAGAGCCGAGCCCAGATCCAAACCCAGGGAAGATGAGCAGGTGTGGTGGTGCCCGCCCGACTGAGTTAGTCGGTATTTCTGCGAGTTTCAGGCCAGCCTAGTCTACATAGTAATCTACATAGTTTCAAAAGAAGACAAAAGGAAGGTGGGTGGCTCCTACGGAAGACAGTGGGGGATCCTGGGATCTCCACGTGCACGCAAGATGAACACACGGCCTAAGAAAGCAAACCAAAGGATAACTACTCTATCACATAACCGAGTTTTCTGATGCACTCTCCCTGCTCTGCCCCAAGGCCCAGTGAGTGCCTAGGGCCAAGGGGCTGCAGTCCAGGCAGAAACACAGGAAGTCACATGGTGCATCCTCTGGGAGAGACAGGCCCTATGTCTTCCTACAGTGTCTCTCCAGTGCCCTGGGAACAAAGTCTAAGTTCACCCAATTCCCCTTTGCTCAGTCTAGCAGCATCATAGGGCTGACTAAACTCCTGAGTTCAATAGACCGTATCCAGACATTGGCCCAGGTTGGGCCTCCTGAAGGAGCTGAGCCCCTCAATCAGCTGCTGCTGTGGCTCGCCCGAGGTTCGGGGATCCCACCTGGGGCCCTAAACTGTATCTGGATTTCTTTCATCCCATGGAGAACTTAAGGTGACTGGGTCCGGGATCTCCGCGACGCTTTGGGGTGCAGCTGCGCGGTACGGGGCGTCTGCGGCCGGCAGGAGGCGCGCGCGGGCGCGCGGGGTGCAGGGAGCGCGCAGAAGCGGCGCGCACACGAGCCCACCCGGCCGCGCCCGGACAATACCCGGCGCGCTGGGGACGATGCCCGCCCCGGTGCCGCCCCCGCGCCGCACAGCCCCGGCCGCCAGGCCCTAGAGTCGGCCCTGCCCCGTGCTGCACCGCCCACGGACCTCGCGGGAGATGGAGTGAGTACCCGGCCGCGCGCTCTCTGCCGCCCCAGGCCCCCAACGGGGAACCGGGAGGCGACGCGGGGAGACCGTGCCCAGCTGCAAAAGGGAAGGATCGAGCTGGGCCGCGCGCTCCAGGCCTGGTCCCCAATCAAGCTTGGGGGGGGGCACCTGGATTGCACCCATACATCCTTTGCAGGATGCAAAGGAGAGGGGCCCACGCGCGCTCACGACCCTTTATCCAAGCTGGGCCACCTGTGGGTGGGCGCCCCCCGAGAGCCTGCGGGACTTCGGGAGTAATGGGACCCTTCCTCAAGAGGCAGGGTGCCTCCCGCTTCCCCTCCCCCAGCTTCAGCTTGCTGCTCCTGGCGCTTCTGTCGGTCCCTCCTGCGCTCTGCCCTCCTCGTGGCCTCCTCTGGGTCTGCAGCCTCTTGACCAAACCAATTCCGACCCTTTAGATGTCCTGAGTTGTCACTGGCTGGAGATTTCCGTGGAGAGCTAGGCGGGCGGTTCCCTGTCAGAAGCTTTAATCTGATCCCCCTTTCCCTCTAAAAGTGTCCCCTCCCCCTTCCCAGAAAAAGCGGGGACCAGATGGTGTGACTCAAAGGAGTGGCTGGTTGAGGTTGAGAATGATGGTGGAACCCGGTCCCCAAACCTAGTCTGAGTAAGCTGGGTTTGTTCGTGTGGGTCTGAGAAGCGATGGGCAGTGGAAGATTTTATACGCAGCCGGGGCCATTCGCACAGCCCGCTCTGGGCAATGTGAGGGTGTCCCCCAAGCCCCTTACTCCCACAGGTGGGAAGGATAGGTGGTCGAGGGGTGCTTGACAGGCCTGGTGGTAGGAAAACATCTAGGTCACAAATCTGCCTGCTTGGTCTTGGGGCATCCCACACAAGGCGCCTGTCCTTACCCCAGTCAGGGCTGGGACAGAGAGCAGTCTGGCCAGCCCGGCTTGGCTGGTGACCGCTCCCCCTGCCCTTCCCTCTCTGGGTGTGTTTTCTGCAAGACAACTTTCCTCTTGGGATTAACCCGTGACCCGCCACACCCTCCGATGGGTGGGAGCTGTCACAGCCTCCCGTGGCCAAGAAGGCTGACACCCAGCCCCTGCGTCTTTTCCTTCAGAAAGCCCAGACAAAGGCCTGGCTGCTCCTCCGCCCTGCCCCGGGAGCCCAGCCAGGGGCTCAGGGGAGCCAGGGCCCGCACTTGCCTGCCCCACATCCCCTGGCTTGTTTATCTGTTCTGCTGGCCTGGCCCAAGGGAGCCTCTGACAGCGGGGCCGGGCCTGGGTGTGGCTGTGGTCAGTGGGCTGCACAGACAGGTGACAGAACCTCCCACCCGGAACAGCAGAGGAAAGGCTTGTTTCTGGTTAGGCCCCTATTGTTTCCTGTTCTTCTGGCCCCTTCTTTCTCACTGGGGATCCTAAGGCGCAGAGGGGACTAGATGATACCCCAGAGCCACACAGCATACCCAGAGGCCCTCAGCACCTGCTGCCAGCCAGCCCTTTGTGGGTTCTTGATACTGCTCGGACCCACGGGCTTCTGCCTCGGTGGGCGGTCTATTGGCTACTGTGTTTTGGTGGGTTCAGCAGGAGGTTGGCCCCAGGTAGCTGTGAATGAGAGAGAATCTTTCTTAGATTTCCAGTTGGTGGGGTGAATTCCATCCGGCCCAGTCTCAGGCACCGGACCTTTGCTCCCTCCCAGTTCTTTCCCACAAGCGCTAAACTCACTCCTACTCACTCCCATGATGAACTTCATGGGTCAGAAAACGAGATGGTCGCAAAGGCCAGTGGACAGAGGATGTTCATACTGTATTTTAAAGGTCCTCCGTGTGTGCGCGCGCGCGCGCGAATGCATGCGAGCGCACGGGTATGCCCACACACACGCAAGTCTTTCATCCTGGCACTCAGGCGAGGCAGGCAGATCTCTGTGAGTTCCAGGTCAGCCAGGGTTACATAGAGAGACCGCAGCCCAACAATAAAAAGCATTTTAAGATTTAAGAAAGGGAAAGATACGCATTAAAGAATTAAAGGAGGTGGCTGGAGAGATGGCTCAGTGCATAAGAAAGCACCTTTAATCCCAGCACTCAGAAGGCAGAAGCAGACGGATCTATGAGTTCGAGGCCAGCCTGGTATATAGAGTGAGTTCCAGGACAGCCAGGGATACACAGAGAAATCCTGTGTGTCAGGTGAGAGATGGGGAGAGGAAGAGGACCCCAGTTTGATTCTTGGCACCCACATGGTAGCTCACAGTCTCCTATCCAAAGGATCCGATGCCCTCTTCTGGCCTCCACAGGCAGTGCATGCGCATGAGCAAACCCACACACAGGCTCTAAAAATGAAAGGCATCTTTGAAAAATTTAAAGACCTAATAAAAATTACATTTGAAGAGAGGTGGCAAATAGAGTGGCCAGGAAGCTGTGGCAGTCCTCCTGCCTCAGCCCCCTGGAGTGCTGGTCCACAAGCTTTTGGGAATGTTCAGAAGTGAAGCCTAAGCCTTCACTAGGTGCTCCCTGGCTCTTAAAACGCATCCCCCCCCTCTCTCCCCCTCTCCCTCCCCCCCATTCCCCTCCCCCACCTGACAGACTCTTGGTGCCCATGCCAGGTCTGCACTGATAATTCAATTTCAGAGCAAGCTTTGGTTCGATTTGTTATCTGTTTGGTTCCTGCACCTTCATACTCTAGCTGAGTGTCTGAGATGTTTTTCCACAATATAAGGGAATTTAGTTTGAAATGCGAGCTTTTTTTGTTTTTGTTTTTTAAAGAATTATTTGTGTGGAGTGTGGGAGAGTGTGTGGGCACGTGTACAAGTGCGAGAGTCTGAATTTCGGGAGTCAGTTTTCTCCTTCCAACCATGTGGGTCCTGGGGATTGAACTCTGGTGGTCAGGCTTGGCAGCAAGCCCTTCTGCAGCCATCTCACCGATCCCCTAAATGTGGGTTTTTAAGGAAGGGATTTGCAGATGGTCCGGCCAGCCTCAGAAGAGGGAAGGTGGCTAGAGAAATGTGAGTATAATTTATTCCTTTAGACATCTTCCTTGTTGTGTTTTAGTTTGTTATTTATTATTGTGGGTGCACGACACATGCCTGGAGGTCAAAGGACTTGCAGGTCATTCTATCTGTCCAACATGAGGGTCCTAGGAATTGAACCCAGGTCCTCAGGCTTTGCAGCAATCACCTTTACCTCCTGAGCCATCTCGCCAGCCTTGTCCTTGCTGTTTTATGATTGTTCTTCGTTTTTTTTTGAAACCTGTGCTTTTACTGTGTAGCAAAGGCTAACTTCAAATTCTCCACCCTCTTGTCACAGTCTCCTAGTCAAGAAATGTTTTTGTTTTGTTTTGGTCTATTCCATTCTGAGCCTTTCTGTAAAGGATTCTCCAGGACCTGCCACGCAGACAGACTGGCGCACCTGCTGGCCAGACTGACGCGCGCACGCGCGCTCCCGTCCCAAGCCCTGCAGGCTGCATAGGCACAGCCGGTATCTGAGCTAAGACCACCAAGGGTGGGGGGCGGGAGCGGGGTGGGGGGAGAGGCTGGGCTACGAGGCCTCCCGCTCTGCTCTGGGCGCCAGAGGACAGAGCGTCAGAGCGTGGTAGTCAGTCTGTCTGAGCCTGGGTCAGACTGGTGATGGAGGAGCCCGAGCCCGGGCTTGGATTTCTGGGAGGCAGCAGCCCCGTGGAGCCAGCTGTGAAGTACAGCTGTGGAGGGTGTGGCCAGGGTGTGGCGCCCAGCAAGGAGGCAGAGAAGGCAAGATGGAGATCTGGGGGACCAGGGAGCCCAGAGGCTGGAGTCTGACACCTACCACAGGAAGATGAGACCATGTCGTCCTTTGTCCTTTTTTTCTCTCTCATATTGTTTTTAATTATTGTTGTTGGTTGGTGTGTTTGTTTTGTGACAAGTTTCCTCTGTGTCCTGGCCACCTTTGTACTCAAACCCACAGAGATCTGCATGTCTGTGCCTCTCTAGTGCTGGGATCAAAGGCGTGGGCCACCACCAACCAGGCTTTTTCTACCTTACTTTCTGAGACAGCGCCTCTCATTGGGCTGGAACTTACTAGTTAAGGTGTGTTGACTGGCCAACGTGCTCCAGGGATTCTTACCTTTCTGCCTTCCCAGGACTGGGACGACAAGCCCACACCACCGTACCTTGCCTTTTTCATGTGGGTGCTGGGGATTTGAACTCGGGTCCTCATGCCCAAGCACTTTTCACCCCACTTTGTCCATTTGTGTTCAGATCCTCTATCCGTAGAAGTCTCAGGGCCGGGCTAGAGAGATGGCTCAGTGGTTAAGAGCACTGACTGCTGTTCCAGAGGTCCTGACTGAGTTCAATTCCCAGCAACCACATGGTGGCTCACACCCATCTGTATTGAGATCTGATGTCCTCTTCTGGTGTGTCTAAAGACAGCTACAGTGTATACATATATAATAAATAAATAAATCTTAAAACAGGACCAGGAGGTGAGTGGGGACCCCAGTCTCTTTGGCTTGGGCCTTGGAGGAAAGGGTGGCTTTGTACCTGCAAATATGAGTTGATAAGCACATCGTTATATTAGTGACCTGTCTCATGGCTGGGAAAAGCAACTTAAGGGAGGGTTTACTTTGACCACAGTTCCTACTGTCCATCAGGTTGGGAGGGCGTGGCAGTGGGAGGGGCGGAGGGTGGAGTCCACAGTAAGGAAGCAGAGAGAGGTGATCACCCATCACCCGGGCTCAGCTCTTAGTCTCCTTCCTCCTCAGCTGAGGAACCTAACCTGTGTGATGGTGCCACCACAGTCAGGGCGGGTCCTCACTCTGTTAACCAGGTGTAAAGACTTCCGCTCAGTCAACCGGAAGCCTGCCTCCTAGTTGATTCTAGATACTGTCGGCCTGACATCACAGTCACCCTCGGCCTCTTCTCCGCAACCTCCTATTCAAAGGATTTGTTCTCGATTTGTTTGTTTGTGTGTGATTTTTGTTTTTTAGGGGGAAATTCTTACTGCATCCCTGGCTGGGCTGGAACTCACAGAGATCCACCTGCCTTTGCCTCCCAAGTGCTGGGATTAAAGGAGTGCACTACCATGCAATTCCCCCCAGCTGGGGACCGAACCCAGGGCCTTGCGCTTTCTAGGCAAGCGCTCTACCACTGAGCTAAATCCCCAACCCCATGCAATTTTTTTTAAAGATTTATTTATTTTATTTATGTGAGGACACTGTCACTGTCTTCAGACACACCATAAGAGGGCATCAGATCCCATTACAGATAATTGTAAGCCACCATGTGGTTGCTGGGAATTGAACTCAGGACCTCTGGAAGAGCAGTCAGTGCTCCTAACCACTGAGCTATCTCTCCGGCAAACTCCCCCCCCCCACACACCTCCCATGCAGATTTTTTTTTTTTTTTTTTTTTTTTTTTTGGCTCTTTTTTTTCAGAGCTGGGGACCGAACCCAGGGCCTTGCGCTTCCTAGGTAAGCGCTCTACCACTGAGCTAAATCCCCAGCCCCCCCATGCAGATTTTTTAAAAATGATTTATTTGTTTTTATTTTATGTGCATTGGTGTTTTGCCAGTATGTCTGGACCCCTGGAGCTGGAGTTACAGGCAGGTGTGGCCATGTGGTTGCTGGGAATTGAACCTGGATCCTCTGGAAGAACAGCCAGTGCTCTTAATTGATGAACCATATCTTTAGCCCTCACAGATAGATTTATTTATTTATCTATTTATTTGTCTGGAGAGGTAGCTCAGCTGTTAAGAGCACTGGCTGCTCTTACAGAGGACCCGGCACACACACAGTAGCTTACAATTGTCTGTAACTCCAGTTCCAGGGGATTTGACATCCTCTCTGATCTCTGAGGGCACTGTATGCACTCGGTACACAAACAGACTGGCAAGCAAAACGCTCACATGGATAAAATAAACAAATCTAAACAATAAATGTATGTGTGTATATGTCTGTGTGTATCTATGTGTATGCCTGTGTGTGTCTGTGTCTGTATGTGTGTCTGTGTGTCTGTGTGTGTCTATGTCTGTATGTGTCTGTATGTGTGTCTGTGTGTCTGTGTGTTTGTCTGTGTGTATGCCTGTGTGTGTCTGTGTCTGTATGTGTGTCTGTGTGTATGTACATGTGTTCGTGTGTATGCCTGTGTGTGTCTGTGTGTATGCCTGTGTGTGTCTGTGTTTATGTATCTGTGTGTGTCTGTGTGTCTGTGTATTTGTGTCTGTGTGTGTGTCTGTGTGTCTGTGTGTCTGTGTGTCTGTGTATATGTGTGTGTGTGTGTGTCTGTGTGTGTGTCTGTGTGTCTGTGTCTGTGTGTCTGTGTATGTGTGTGTCTGTGTGTCTGTGTGTCTGTGTCTGTGTGTGTGTGTGTGTGTGTGTGTGTGTGTGTGTGTCTGTGTGTCTGTCTGTCTGTGTGTATGTATCTGTGTGTGTGTATCTGTGTGTGTGTGTCTGTGTGTGTGTCTGTGTGTCTGTGTGTGTGTCTGTGTGTATGTGTCTGTGTGTATGTATCTGTGTGTATGTATCTGTGTGTGTGTGCGTGTGTGTCAGTGCTGTGCATGTGACACTGGTGCCGAGGACATTGGGTCCTCTAGGGTTGGAGCTGCCATGTGGGTGCTGAGAATTGAACCTGGGTCCTCTGGAAGAGCAGCTGGTGCTCTAATCCCAGAACCCTTTCCCAACTTCCTAAAAGCATTTTTTAGTTACATTTTATTTGTGTGTGTGGAATGGGGATGCATGACACATTCCATGAGCAGAAGTTAGAGAACAATTTTCAGGAGTCTGTTTTCTGAGGGTCCTGGGGCTCGAACTCATGTTGCCAGGCTTGACAGCAAGCTCCTTTACCCACTGAGCCCTCCCTGCCTCGCCCACCTTGAGATAGGTTACCCTGGGACACGCACACACCCAGCCTCCCACTGCCTCAGCCTCCTGAATTGCTGCTAGGAAACCGGGGTGTGCCTCAAAGCTGGATTAAAATCTGGAACATGAGCCCTGCGGGGATGGCTCAGGGGTTCAGAGCAGGTAGTGCACTTTCAGAGGACCTCGGTTTGGTTCCCAGCCCCTACATTAGGCAGTTCACAGGTACCCACAACCTTGGTTCCACAGGATCCAAGCCAGCCAGCAGCTGGACATACGCGGTGCACATAAGCTCACACGGGCACACAGAAACATAAGAAAACTTCCTGCATTTCAAGTGGAACGTTTTACACCTGGCCCTCTGGTGCCCTGGGGTGGCCCTGGGGCGGCCCCTCCTGAAGCAGGTTGAGTTTGCAATATGAAAAGCTTCTGGGGCTGAGGTTCCTTGGCTAGGCCACTCTCCTGGCATCACATGACCCACAGGCAGAAGGGTCAGGAATTCCTCGTCAGCCTGGGCTTCGTACAAAGTCCAACAGTACCCTGGGTTACCTGAGACCCTGTCGCAGAGAAAGATGGCTTTGTATGTATACCTGAATCAAATGCATTCTGTGTTCGGACTTGATCCCTTCCGCTTCCCAGAATGGGACTTTAACCTACGTGTTAATGCAATGTGACCATAACCTGTTTCTAGTTCTCTAGCTGTGGTTTCCCACCCGTGGGTCACAGCCTCACCAGCCTTTCTCAGGGGTCGCCTAAGACCGTGGATGATCACACTACGATTTCCTAAGGGTAGTGAAATCAGTTATGAAGTAGCAATCAATGAAATGGTGTTATGGTTGGGGTCACTCCGCTCTCACATGGGGGCCGGATTTTAGTGTTGCAATAGTAGGAAGGTTGAGGACTACGGCTCTAGGATAGCCCATCACCCCAAAATGAAGCCCATACCCAGTGCAGTCACCCCACCCCCAGGTCTCCAGCACCCGAGTCCATTTCTGATCTCGGATTGCCCTGTCTGCAGTTATCGAGTCCACACGGTGTGACTCTACCATCTCTCAGTGCCCTGACCTACGTAGGAGCTTTGCTCTTTTTGTCCTTACGGGACACAGAAGATAATGAAATGTCGGCGTGCGTCACGGAGGCTAAGGCTAAGGATGGTTCGAGGCTGAGAATTAAGATGGCCGGGGGAGGCCTGGGTGAGGAGATCTGGGGCAGACTGACCAAGTGAGCAGGCAGAATGGTGAGAGCCAAGGTCCTGGGGTCACCGCAGGTCCCAGATGGTTGAGGGTCACTTCTGAAGTGTTATAGGGGCCTGTGCTCGTGGAAACTGCGTTAGAATACGCCCGAGTCCTCCTGTGAGGATCCAGGGCAGAGGCCGGCTTCTCATCCAACCACAAATTAGTGACCAAAGCCTCTGTTCCCCTGGCCTGGGCCTGTCCTGCCCTCCTCTCCTCCAGCCTGAGGCTGATGTAGTCCTGGATTGGGATATTAGGAGACTCCCCGGGGGTCTGGGGGCAGGGTGAGGCTGTGCCCAGCTTAACTTGGGCACGGAAAGGCTGAAGCTGATGGAGAGGAGGGAAGACTGGGAAATGCCTGGGTGCAAAACACAGGAAATTCAGAGAGAGAGAGAGAGAGAGAGAGAGAGAGAGAGAGACAGAGACACAGACACAGACACAGACACAGACACAGACACAGACACAGACACAGACAGAGAGACAGACAGAGAAACAGAGAAAGGGCACCAGACAGGTGGATTGGGTAGCCTCACGCTGGAGTCATCGGTGGGGGGCAGGGCTGCCCTGTCAGTCTCCACTCCTCCTGTCACCTCCTCCCCTCCTGGCCATCAGCACTTTCCTTTCATTTAGCTGCAGGAATGTTCTGGGCGCCGGGCTCCATGCCTGACCAGTTTGATCCCTCTCATTGCTGTCCTGCTGGACACTGGAGCTGCCCAGGCTGTGGAAGGAGCGGCGTGGTCAACACCTCCCGCGCCCCTCCCCCTCCCCCTATCCCTGCCAGGGCCGCCCTGTCCGCTGGGTGACCTTGGGCCTGTTGCATAACCTCTCTGGGCCTTGCAAAAACAAAACTGGAAGCCAAGGCTTGGGCTGGGCTGTCACTGGCTTCCCATTATCTCATCTGGAGCTGAATTATCTTAGGAGCTGGAAGATGACGCCCTCCCTGGTCCTCAGCCACCCACACACAGCAGCAAAGGAGCCCAGAGCCCCCACTAAGTGCCTGAAAACAATCCCCAGGAGGTGCGGCTCTGAGCAGCAGGCTAAGTGGGCATGGGGTACTCAGAGCCGGTGCCCACTGTCTCCAGAGGCACCAGGGCAGGCTCAGAGACCACAAGTCACCTGGCCGGGGACACACAGCGGGCAGCGCACCTTCCGTCTCCCTAAACGGCAGCGTCTCCATGCTTACGGAAGACCTTTGGAGATACACATTTCCCAGCCCCTGCCCCAATCTAAAAGGTCATCCACGGGGCCTCTGTCAGTGTCTATGTAGCCCAGGCTGGCCTCAAGCTTACTGAAAGTCTCCTTCCTTAGCTTCCCAACCACAGGGATGACAGGCATCAGCTACTATGCCCGGCTCTATTCACAGGCGCGCACACATATAAATAAACGTGTGTGTGTGTGTGTGTGTGTGTGTGTGTGTGTGTGTGTGTTGGTGTGTTGGTGTGTATGTGTGTGTGTTGAGACAATGTTTCTCTGTCCCAGAACTTGCTCTGTAGAGCAGGCTGGCCTCGAACTCAGAGGTTTGCCTGCCTCTGGAGTGCCGGGATTAAAGGCTTTTGCCACCATGTCCCCGCTTATGTTTACTTCTGGAGACAGAGTCCCCCGTGACCCGGGCCTCTTGCATGTTTGGGGCAACTCCCGCATCTCTACTTCAGCCCCAAAGTCTCTTTTTACTCTGTATTTTGAGATCAGGTCTCGCCAAGTTTTCCGGGCTGGCTTTGAACTCACTATCCTCCTGCCTCAGTCTCTCTATTGCTGAAATCACAGGCATGGGACGCTAGATAGGACTTGGGCTTAATGATTCGCATACTTGTTCCCTCTTAACCTCCACTGCCTGGTCCAGACCCTTTCTAGGGAGATGCGTGGGCACACCAAAAACCAAAATAGGAGAAAAACGCCCTCTCCCTGCCCCCCTCAAAGCTAGTGGAAGTCTCGCAGCCCCCCAGCACTGGGCCGGGGGTGGATGCTCAGCGCAGGCCCCACCTCCACACTCAGGGCCTCGCGTTGCCATAGGGACAGCGAGGTTGCCAGGGCAACCGCCTCCCGCGGGCCTGCCATCCATCATGGCAGTGGCGCCCGGGGGTGGGGAGGGGCGCGGGAAGGGCTCTGCTGCGCGCCCGGATTTGCGACCACGCGGCGACAATATGGGGATGGAAGGGACTGAGAGATGGAAGTTGTCTTCTTGGGACGACTGAGAACCTTGTCTCTATGTCGCTGGCTATGTCCGCCTGTCTTTCATCGGCTCTGGACTGGGGACAGGCCGTCCAGCTGAGGACACTGACGGCTTTGTTGTCTCACCCGCCCAGCGGCTACACAGCTGTCCCTGTGTCCGGCCTGGATGGCCACCTGACTGTTTAGCGGAGAATTGCACACTGGGTGGGTGGTTCAGCAAGCGTGGCCCTTTTCCCCCACGAGGGTCTTTAATCTTTTCGATTTTATTTTTAAACAGCTCTAGCTGGCTGGGAACTCACTACGCAGCCGGCTGCTGCCTCCAGGGTGCTGAGATTAGAGATGTAAATGCTCCACCACTCTCGGGTCCTGGGTGGCTTGGCTGTGGAGAGGGACCTCTCACCTCTGCCCTCTTCCGAAAAGGAGGAGGGGATGTTGAGTGGCCTATGTCCGCACAGCAGCCCCTCTGGGTCCCCACTGCACATAGCATTCCGCCTTGAGAGAACTCAGCAAGTGTCTTCCAGGAAATTCGAAGGGCCTGGGTGGTGGTGACCTGCCTCTCAGTGGAGTAGAATGAGGGTGTGTGTGTGGGGAGGGTAGTTTGGGTTGTTGGGTCTAGAGGGGTTGCTGGGAGGCAGAGAAGTGGGAGGGGCGCAGTAAAAATCTGGCTTGGGCAGGAACATTTGGGGTCGTAAGGACCTCGTAGGAAGAAGAAGGCCTCGTAGTCAAAGAAGACTGTTCCCTTGGACCCTGTAAGGTCCTCTAAGCCAAGCTGGGTCCAGCCTTCCCCAAAACCCGCCGTGGAAGCCAGCCTCACTAGGAGAAAGGGAAGATAGGAAAAGCCAAAGCTAACCCAGGTGACTCAGGGATTTAGACGGCTGAGGCAGGAGGATTGCATGTTTCAGCTCAGTGAGATCAAGTACTTCAGTTGGTAGTGATGCTTATGCAGTAGGATCCGAGTTCAATCTCAGCACCCACGTTACAGCCAGGTATGGTGGTGTGGTGGCCTGTGTCTGTAACCCCAGTAATGGGGGAGTTGGGCGACAGATCCGTTGATCTTCCTGCCCAGCCAGCCTAACCTAATCAGCGAGCTCCTCACCAGTGACAGACTGTCTTAAAAATCAAGCTGGGTGGTGAAGAATAACACCCAAGATCGGCCTCTGGCTTCCGCACCCATTTGTCTACGTGTGTACAAATAGGCGGGCTCACAGAGAAAGAATATGGGCTGGGGGCGTGGTCAGAGGCGGGCACACCCCTGCACCTCGAATCCCCCAATGATGGGCTGGGGGCGTGGTCAGGTGTAGAGACCCTGCTTATCCAGGTCCTGAATTCCACTGCCAGGCCTGTAAAAATAGATAAGTCAGTGTGGGCTCACTCTACCAGGCCCAGGGAGGCACTGAGAGGGAAGGTGCTTCCTGCCAGGAAAGGGCAGCTGTCCAGGGTCACCTGTCAGGGCGTGGGAGCCAGGTCACTTCACAGGCCTTAGTGAGGTCAGGAAACTAAACCCTAGAGTTGGGGGTGGGGAGTTGCCGCTGGCTCCAGGTTGTCTGGATGGACTTGGGTGGGGGTTGCAGGACTGCCTCCCTGCTCCCGTCCTAGGCAAGCTCAAAGCTAGATGTGTTCCCTGCTCCTCAGTTGCACAGATGGGGAAACTGAGGCCGAGAGAGGTACAGAGAAGTTTTATGCAGGGGTTCTGGGAAGCCTTACTGCAGGCCAAGGGTATTGAACATGGCTGTAATTTCAGTCTGTGGAGATAAGGCATCGGGAAAGTCGGGGAGCTGGGGGCGGTGTCTAAGCCTAACATTTTTGGCCAGTCTCAAAACCAAGGTGGAAATGATCTTGGATTTGCGGGCGCTTTGCTGTGGGTTCTGGGGAAACTCACTCTCTCTGCGATCTTGGGCTGCTTTGAGATCCTACCATTCTGCCGTTTACTTTGCAGGGTCAGGTGGTCGATGGGGGACGGGGTCCCCGATTCTTCCTGGGCCTGATTTGGTTGAGGGGAAGGTCCCTGGCGATCATCTTGACATGTCCTCTAGTCAGTCCTAAGAGGTGATACCCCTCTTTAATATTGCTACCTGGTGAACTCCTATGTATCCTTCAGGGCCCAAACCTAATGCCTCCTTTTCCGATATTCATCCCAGGTCTCTAGGCAGAGCCTCTGAGAGAACCTGATAGGGAATCTAGGGTTAGGAGTGGTCCTGCGGTGGTTGCACGGTAAAGGATCTGACTTTGTCTCCTATATGCAGGGTCCTGGCGACAGACACTGTGTCCCAGCAGGAGCGGCTTCAAGCCATCGCTGTGAGTTCCTCTCATTTTGGACCAGGAGTCATGTGCAGGGTCCCGGATGAGGTTCCAGGATTCTTGATGCATGGTCTAGGCTTCAGAACTTGGGTCAGCTGTCAGAGAGTTACACAGGGTTCCCAGAAATGAAACTAGAGGCCCTCTTGTTTCATATGACCTTTGGACCCCTTGGGGGACAGGTGGGGAAACTGAGGCTGGTGTTTGTCACAGCCTACAATTGCTCAGTCTGCAAATGCTCCCATGTCTGGGTCCCCTGGCCATGTTGGGTATGGTTCACAGGGGTGGTGGGTCTCCTGGGTCACACAGGGATGGTTTTGGTCCTGGGAACCCTGGCCGTCCTGACCTGGTCTACACCCACAGGAGAAGCGTAGGAAGCAGGCAGAGATTGAGAGCAAGCGGAGACAACTGGAGGATGACCGGAGACAGCTGCAGTACCTGAAGGTACTGAAGGTGGAGGGGGTGAGGTGGGTGGGGCCTTGGGTGGAGTCTGTGGGCGGGGTCTGTGGGCGGGGTCTGTGGGCGGGGTCTGTGGGCGGGGTCTGTGGGCGGGGTCTGTGGGCGGGGCCTGGAGGGACACTTTGGGCTACAAATCTATTTGAGCCCTGATCTTTGGGATTGTAACCTTGACCTTTCAAATCACAACTGCCTCAATTCTGAGCCGCTTCCCTGCCACCTCAGTCCAAGGCACTTCGGGAACGCTGGCTGCTGGAGGGGACCCCATCCTCGGCCTCGGAGGGCGACGAGGACATGAGGAAGCAGATGCAGGAGGATGAACAGAAAGCCCGGAGCCTGGAGGAGTCCATCACCAGGTGAGCATCAGGGGAGGGAAGGGGACCTGTCCAGGTGACACGGCCAGGTGCATGGGTCTGAGGGCACTTTGGGGGACCCCCATCAGGAATGGGCTGGTGTCACAGCGTTAACCTTTTCCACGTGCCTCAGAGAGGATCACGCATGCCCTACCTCCAGTTACAACAGTGTGGCCTGTGAGGCAGACCCTGTCTTGGGCTTCCTCCACGGTGACATCCCTACACAGAGGCAGGTGTGAGATCTGGGCAAGCAGTAGTCCCTGAGGGAAGGGAGGTACCGTCACCAGCCTCCCTGAGGGCTTCCTGGCGCCAGCCCAGCTGGCCTCTGCGGCTCTAATGGAGACCACAAAGGCAGCTGGGCTTACAGGAAGCTGTAGAGGGGACAGGACAGGGAGAACAGCCTTCCCGTGGGGGCTGGGACAAAACACAAGTGTTTCCGACAGACAGGTGGCTGGTAGGGGTCTGGCTTGGAGAAAAGAGGTCAGCATAGCAGGAAATGACTAACTTCTACAGTGCCTGCAAGCAAGGAAAGGACCCCCTCTCCCCGTGTGAATTCAGCCTGGCCATGAGGCCCTGTCTGTGGGGTTAGCCAGGATTTCCCTGTCCAGGCGGAGCACTTGAAGAGAGCATTTGGCGCTCTCCTGTATGTGAAAGTGCAACCTACAGCCTCCCTGGACTTCCGTTTTCCTTCCTAAGAACCAGGCAGGGATCCCATTGAGTGTATTCTGAGGTTTTGTTTTGGTTTCAGCCTTGATGGTAAAACTAAGGACTTCAACCAGCTAGGCCTAGGCTCACCACTGACCACGCCCCCAGCCCCTCACTGCCTCCATCCTGCCTCTTCTGTTATCTTTATTTATTCAATGTCTATGAGCACACTGTAGCTGTCTTCAGACACACCAGCAGAGGGCATCAGACCCCATTACAGATGGGTGTGAGTCACCATGTGGTTGCTGGGAATTGAACTCAGGACCTCTGGAAGAGCAGTCAGTGCTCTAACCACTGAGCCATCTCTCCAGCCCCCCCCCCTTTTTTTTTGTTTTGTTACTTTTGCTTGTTTGAACCAGGCTCTCTATAACGCAGATTGACCTAAAGCTGGCTGCTTTCCTCCTGCAGCATCCCGCCTTGCACTGGGCACGCTCCCGTTGCCTGGCTCTGTCCTAATTGGTTTTTTGGGGATTTGTTTGTACTGAAGTTCTCTGATTCTTGTTCCAGTGACACATACTTTTCCATTGTCCCTGCAACGCTAACACTTCCTGTCAATTCTGAGGAGGAAAACAGAGAGGGGAGTTTGTTTGAAACAGACTCAGCCCTGGGTGGATCCCAGCCCTGCTCTTTGCCACCTGAGTGAGCCTCAGACTGACCAGGGCTACACAGCAAGGCTGTACAGTAAAACACCAAAATGAAGGCTTGGCGGGATGGCTCAGTGGGCAGAGCGCTCGCCGCCAAGCTTGAGAGCCTGAGTTCAGTCCCCAGAACTCTCGTGGTGCCCTCCGCACCTCATTGTGGTGCGTGCCCACACACAGACGCTGTGTGGCGAGAAGTAAATGTAAGAAGAAAGGAAAGTTAAGTTCAACCTGGGCGTTTGGGTACCCACCTGTCACCCCAGCACTCGGGAGAGGTGGGTGGATCTCTCAGGTTGAGGCCAGCCTGCTCTGTGCAGTGAGTTCTGGGACAGCCAGGGCTGCACACAAAAACAAAAGCAAACTACATTTGAGGCGGCCTGTGTGAGCTCTCTTTCCCCTCTACAGACTCGAGAAAGAAATTGATGTCCTGGAGTTCGGAGAGTCAGCCCCAGCTGCCCCAAAGGAGAACTCAGCGGCCCCCAGCCCCATCCGGCCCCACTCTACAAGCCCCGCCAAGGAGGAGCAAAAGTCAGAAACCATGGTGAACGCCCAGCAGGTGAGAGACTCCAGAAGACGCTTGGTCCTGAGCAACACCAACCGTTCTTCAGCGCAAGGCAATAGAGGCTGTTCAACCTGAGAGGAATTGCTTGACCTCTCTGAGCTTCAGTTTCCTGTGTGGAGGCAGCTTCTGTGCCTGTCGGTGATTGCGGTCTGATGAATTAGTGGGCAGTCAGGCCTTGGCTCCAAATGGACCCCACCCTCAGACCTTACTTTTTTTTTTTTTTAAGATTTATTTATTATATAAAGTACACTGTAGTAAAGTACACACAAGAAGAGGGCATCGGATCCCATTACAGACGGCTGTGAGCCACCATGTGGTTGCTAGGAATTGAACTCAGGACCTCTGGAAGAGCAGTCAGTGCTCTTAACCGCTGAGCCATCTCTCCAGCCCAAAAGATTTATTTTCTTTTCTTTTTTTTTCTTTTCTTTTTTTCAGAGCTGGGGACCGAACCCAGGGCCTTGTGCTTGCTAGGCAAGCACTCTACCACTGAGCTAAATCCCCAACCCCAAAAGATTTATTTTAAATTATGTGTTTATATGTGTGTGTCTGTATGTGTGAACATGAGTGCAGTGACCACTGAGGCCAGAAGGGGGTGTCAGATTCCCCTGGAACTAGAGTTAGAGGTGATTGTGACCTGCCCAGTGTAGGTGTGCCGAGAACTGGAATAATTTCCCCACCTGTCACCAGGACACCACTTCTCCAATCACAAGGAAACAATGTGGTTTGTGTTTACTTTTGTTTTTTGAGACAGCATCTCACTATTTAGACCAGGCTAGCCTCAAACTCACAGAGATCCTACTGCCTCCGCCTCCTGAGTTTGGAACTAAAGGTTTAAGATACCACACCTACCCATAAGTAATTTTCAAACACCTCCATCTGGTGGAGAAAGGACCAGACCCAAGGCCAGAAAGGCCAAGGGTCTGACTCCAGGCCACAGGGCTGACAGGAGATGGTGAGGGGCTGGGCCAGGATGAACTCAAGGCGCTGTGCATCCTGGGACAGTGCTTGGCTACTGTTAGGGAGAGCTAGCCCAGGCCTTGAGTGAGTCTGAGTGGTGGCTCCACGGCTGGGAAGAGGACCAGACCTCTTCTCAGGGAATCCTGCACTGGGAGGCCGTCCCTTCCCCAAAGCATCTGGGGTCATGAGGACAGTGGGCAGACCTCTCAGAAGGTGTGAGTTTTGAAGGTTGAACAGGAATTCTTCAAGCACAAATTGACACCTTTTGCTGGAAACCCATTAGGAGCTAAGCCTGTCCCTCCAAGGCCGTCAGCCCTACTACCTCATTCTCTAGAAGGGAGCTTAGGGTGGTGGAGGAGGCTGAGCGGACAGTTCTAATCCTTCCTTCCCCTCTTTCTTGCAGACTCCACTGGGCACCCCAAAAGGTAAGCTTCCAGCCGGGACGTGCGGCCTCTGGTGCCCTCTGGTGGCGAGCAGTGGGATGGCGGGTGAGGGTGAAGAGATCTCAGCACACTTTATGTATGGATCTGGTTACCGCAGAGGAGTATTCTGTGCAGCCCATCCACATCCACTCTGCGTCATAGTCCCCAGCTGACTGGCCTCTGACCTAACATCTGTAAAATGTCACCCCGATCATCCCAGTGCTTGGGAGGCCACGGGGAGAGGAACCTGGTCTCTTTGGCAGGCCAGCTCAGCCTAGTCAGTGGGCTTCAGGCTTAGTGAGAAACACGCAGGGTTAGGAGGTAGCTCAGTGGTCAAGCATGCAGCACGCTGCTCCAGAGACCTGAGCTCAGTTCCCAGCACCCATGGCGGGCAGCTCACAAGCGCCTGTTACACCAGCTCCAGAGGATCTGATTCCATGAGCATTTGCGTATACATACACACACACACACACCTACACATATACACACCTACACATGTACACACATACACAGCTACATATATACACACATACACACCTACAAATATACACACCTACACATACACACACATACACACCTACACATACACACACATACACACCTACACATATGCACACATACACACCTACACATATACACACATACACACCTACACATATACACACATACACATGTACACACATACACAAACACACACATACACACATACACAGCCACACATATACACACACACCCCACATGTACACACACACACACACCCTACACACACACACACACACACACACACACACACACACACACACACATACACGCATACACACCCACACATATACACACACACACACCTACACATGCACATACACACCCTACACATATCATACACACACACACTACACATACACACATACACATGTACACACACAGCTACATATATACACACACACCTACACATGTACACACATACACACCTACACATGTACACACATACACACCTACATATACACACACATACACACCTACACACATACACAGCTACACATATACACACACACACACCTACACATATACACACACACACCAACACACACCTACACATACACACATACACACATACACACCTACACATATACACACATACACACACACTACACACATATACACACATACACACCTACAAATATACACACCTACACATACACACACATACACATGTACATACATACACAGCTATACATATACACACATACACATGTACATACATACACAGCTACACATATACACACATACACACATATACATACACACATATACACACCTACACATATACACATGTACATACATACACAGCTACACATATACACACATACACACATACACATATACACACCTACACATATACACACATACTCACCTACACGTATACACACATACACATCTACACATATAATATACCTCAGAAATACCCCATAAGGTGGAAAGCAGTCGAGAAAGACACGGTGTCAACTTTGGGCTTCTGTATGCACATGTACACTTGTATACATGCCCTCGTGAATAAGTACATACACCACACACACATTAAAAAACATAGGTTGCCAGGCAGGGGCGACACACACCTAACCCCGGCACTTGGAGGCAGAGGCAGTGGATCTCTGAGTTCAAGGCCAGCCTGGTCTACAGGTAGAGATCCAGGGCAGCCAGGGCTACATAGAAAAGCCCTGTCTTTAAAGAAAGGGTGTGTGTGTGTGTGTGTGTGTGTGTGTGTGTGTGTGTGTGTGTGTGTGTGTGATGTATAAATACAATCTTCCTTGCATTTATTTTCATTATCTTCATGTGTATGAGTGTTCTGCCTTCGTGTGCGTATATGCCATTCGTGCTGGTGCCCGAGGAGGTGGTGAACCTCCATGCAGATACTAGAAACCAAACCCAGCTTCTTAGCAACAAGTGCTCCTAACCACAAGCCCTATAAATACAGTTCTTAAATCACAGTCACCTTTAACCCAGGACTTCGGAGGCAGAGAATCCAAGTCTAGCCTGATCTACAGAGAAAGTTCCAGGACAGCCAGGGCTATGCAGAGAAACCCTGTCTTGAAAAACAAAAAGAAAGCCAAAGTTTCATATAGCGCAGGCTAGCCTCAAACTCACTGTGGCTGAGGATAGCCCTGAAGTCCTGACCCTACTCCCCAGTTACTGGGGCTGACAGTGCCAGTATGCTGGTCTGTGTGGTGCAACCAGGTATTCCTGCATGCCAAGTAAGCTCTTGGCCCACTGAGCCTCAGCCCAACCCCGTCTGCCTGCCTGCCTGCCTGCCTGCCTGCCTGCCTGCCTGCCTGCCTGCCTGTCTGTCTGTCTGTCTGTCTATGTATTTTCGAGGCAAGGTCTTTGCATAGCCCTGGCTGTCTGAAAGTCCCTCCGTAGACCAGGCTGGCCTTGAACTCAGAGTTCAGTCTGCTTCCTTAGTGCTGGGATCAAAGGTGTGTCCACCATGCTCGTCTGTTTCCTGAGACCACTTTTGAGCGTGTTTCTGCCCAGTGCAGCTGACCTGGCTGTCAGTACAGCTCTAGGACTCTCTGACCTGATTTGTTGTTAATTATTCATAGGGAGTGTCCCATAGTCTCGCTGTAGAATTAAAAATTAATAATTAAAAGAAAATCCACGCAGGCCTCTCAGGGCCTCTGGGAAAGTCATTTTGGGATGAATAATGAGGAGTCTGGGGCTGAGCTGGGCTAGCTCTGGGGTGTGCATAGGCCTGGAGAATGCAGTGTTTGGAGGTTGCGCTGGGGGTCTGAGGGCGCAGTTGAATGCATTGAGGCTCGGGGATGTAGGAGGAAGTGTTGGGGGTTGAGAGTAAAGGTGCACGTGTTGGAGTTTAGGGGTTCAGTACATGTTCTGGGGGAGGAGGGGCTGGTCGTTTAGGCCATATGCAGGTCTGGCTGTGTCTGCGGACCAGGTATACTGGGGTCTGGACTCAGGCTCTTGAAGGGGTGTTTTGGGGGGATCCTGCAGTCCTGTCTCTCACTCCGTCTCTTTCTCCACCCTGTGCCCCGTGCAGAGAATCGCACGTCCACACCAGTGCGGAGTCCCGGGGGATCCACGATGATGAAGGCAGGTGGGTCGGCCCCACTCCCTACCCTGTGTCTAGCTACCATCTGAGCCTCTGTGTGGGTCCTGCTGGGTGGAGTTCACCCGGACCTGCCCTCAGCAGGGTGTCTGGTGACCTCAGAACCCATCTGCTTTGCTGTGACTGGCTCAGGCTTCTCTGAGAAGACGGGCCCAGCTTGGGGGATCTAACGCAGTGGCCGCAGCTTTCATTCCTCACCTCAGCCTGGGGCCCTGGGGGTAGTACACAGGCTGAACATGCTCCTACATGCCTGACCCGCTTGCATCACATCCTGCCTGCTCCAGGGGTCCCGGCATCACGCTGACCTCACGTAGGAGGACCTGACATGTTCTGTACCCGAAACCCAGAAACACAAGGGATTAATGAGCAGTCTATTAGAGCCTCCTAGAGTGAGGTAGAGGCCTACAGTTCCTTGCAGCGTTCAAGTTCAGGAGGTCTAGGGATGTTCCATAATTCAGAGAGGTGCAGTGAGAGCCTCTGTTGTAGTAACAGTAAGCCGTCCCCCATCTCTATAGTTGACTTTGAAGTGAGCACACACATCCTGCCAAACCGAGCGGGCAGCCTTGTAAGTAGGTTTGTAGGTACAGAGAACAATGATTAACCTACAATCAGTTATTCATTCAACAAATGCTTATGGAGCCGGACATGAAGGAGGAGGAGTTGGTATTCTGGGAGGAGAAAGGGCGGTGGGAAGGAGTGAGTAGTTCTCAGGGCCCTGGCGCCTTGGGACAAGCAGGGGTCCCCACTCAGCCGCGTGCTTATGAGTGCCCCCTCGTGGACGCACAGAGAACAGACCAGGACTGAAGAGATCCCTGGGCCGGGGAACCATGCTGGGTCCTAGCCTGGGCGGTGGGCGTCAGTGTGGGTCAGCAGGAAAGTTCTAGATGTTTACAGAGTGACCATGAGAGGGCCCAGCCAGGGGGGGATGAACAACTGGCTGAGATGGAGTCCTGGGAACTCAGTTCAGTTCAGTGTGAGGGCTGATGGGGTCGCTAGGGCTTGGCATCTTTCAGAGCACCGTGAAGAGGTTTCCGGGTGGGAACATGGTCAGTGCCCAGGCAACTGCTGTTAAAATTCATCTCACGGGGCATGGTGACCACACCCTTAATTCCAGCATGCAGGAGGCAAAGACAGGTGGATCTCTGTGAGTTTCAGAGCAGGTGGCTGAAGTCTGGCGGCTCAGGAAGACACAGTGGACATAGAAGGAAGTTCATGGGGTCCTGGGGTGGGACATTAGCATGGACTCCGGGTTCTGAGCAGAATGCATACTTGAACATTTATCATCCGGAGCTATGGAAGGATGTGGCGTGGGGAGGGCTGCATCTGGGGGGCGTGCTCAGCATCCCCAGTGTGACTGCCATCACCGCTTGGCTCTGCCGCTACCTTTCCTCCCTGGCTTGGCCATAGCCCGGTGGGGGGCACCTGAGGGCAGATGAGTCGTGGGGTAACCCCGTGCCTCTCGTGCCAGCCATGTATTCGGTGGAGATCACGGTGGAGAAGGACAAGGTGACCGGGGAGACCAGGGTGCTGTCCAGCACCACACTGCTCCCCCGGGACCCACTCCCTCAGGGCGTGAAAGTCTACGAGGACGAAACAAAAGGTATGAGAAGCCCTGCCTGCTGCAAGGGCACCCAGCAGAGCCAAGGTTGCCCCGCCCAGCCCTTTCACCTGGCCTGGTCAGTCACTCAGAACCTGGGCTGCGTGCTGAGCACTGAGGTGAAGTCTAGAGGCAGGTTCGGGCATTGCAAAGCTCTTACCTGCCACTCAGAGAGTTCGAGTGAGGAGGGAGTTCTCAGAGGCCCGCAATAGCACGGTCAAGAGAAGGAAACAGCACCTTACAGGAGCCACACCTTGTGCAAAGGCCCTGAGGCGCACAGAAGGTGGAAACCAAAAGAAAGGCTGTGGGGGCTGAAGAGATGGTTCAGAGGTTTAGAGCACTGGCTGCTCTTCCAAAGGTCCTGAGTTCAATTCCCAGCAACCACATGGTGGTCCTAATCGTCTATGGTGAGATCTGGTGTCCTCTTTTGGCCTGCAGGCGTACATGCAAGCAGAATGCTGAATACATAATAAATAAATTAAGGGTGGGGGCGGTCGAGCTACAGGAGAAAAGGGACTGTGGCCTGAAAGCGATGGGTGGCCTGGGTGGAGGGATGTTGGTGGTATAGAAGGGATCTAATTTTATGTGTCTGTGATGCTAGAGACCGAAATCAGAGCCTCCAGAATGCTAGGCAAAGGCTAAAAACTAAGCCACACCCCAATCCCTCACTGGAGAATTCTAGGCGGGGCTCCACCCTGACCACGCCCCCAGCCGCCTCACTGAGGGAAATTCTAGGTGGAGCTCCACCCCTGACCACGCCCCTAGCCCCCTCGCTAGGGGAGTTCTAGACGAGGCTCCACCCTGACCACGCCCCCAGCCCCTCACTGGGGGGAATTCTAGGTGGAGCTCCACCCCCTGACCGATCCCTGTGGGATTGTAAATCGGTATTTCTGGCCTTCCTGACTGGTTTTATAGGTGTTTACTGGACTGATCTGTGGGGAAGTGATGTTGAGGAAACTAGATACATCTAATCTGGGACATTTTTTAGCAGGAACCTTAAAGTCAAACTGGTCCCCACCCCATCCTTTTTTTTAAAGAAATAAATACATACCACATAATTCCCCTTTTTACAGTTTGTGGTTTATGAGGTTTGGTCTCTGGTGTACAATAATTTTATAATACTTTCAGAACATTCCACCACCCCAAAGGAACCCTCACCCCAGCCAGCCGTCACCTGCCTATTACACCCACGAATCCACCCCACCCGTCTCAGGATTGCACTGTTTCTGACAACTCCTATCATGGAGACCCCCGCTATGTGGCCTTGTGTCTGGGTTTCTCACTGAGCAAGCGCGGTGTCCTTAAGGTCCCTCCATGCTACGGTGTGTCGGAGCGTGTAGAAGGACTGTGCTGTGTATGCTTGGTCCTGGGCATGCTGCTGTGTGGACACACGCCATGTCGCCGGTGTAACCGGAGTGGGACTTGCTGGCCCCGTGGACGATGTGATTGTTCATGAAGGACAGTGAGGCTAGTATCCACTGCACTGAGCCACTCCGCCCACCTCTGCACAGTCTCTCTGGGGACCCAGAACCAGCTAGACTGGACCCAGGTTGCTTAGCAACAGCAGGAGATCTGTTTCCGTGGAGACTGATGGCTTGGATTCTCATCTTAGGGGCCCAGGCCCGTGGGAGAGATTTGACCCCACGCTCCAGTGTCACCAAGAGGCCAGGCACAGGGACTCTCTTCCAGGGGGTGGGAAGCTAACCTCTGGGGGTGGTAGCCCTGACCCCTCCCTCACTGGATCCCTGGGACCACCCTGTCTATCCCCCTGTAGTCTAGGATCCCAGAGGAGTTTGCAATGCTGAGGTGCGAGTGTGTTCTGGGCTGCAGACCGCAGTTCCCCTCGGTGAGGAGACATTGTCTTTATTTAGTTCACCATAACTCAGAAAACAACATGGTGCATGCCTGTTGTCCCAGCGCCCAGGAAGCTGGCCAGTCCCCCTACCTCAGTCTCCTTGAGCACTGTAATGACAGGTGTGGACCACAGGAGCTGGCTGTCGTGGTGAGTGTCTGCCTCAGCCTCCGGGCTAACTCTATCTCTGTGTCCCCACGCAGTGGTCCATGCCGTGGACGGCCTCTCTGAGAACGGAATCCAGCCTCTAAGTTCCTCCGAGGTGGATGAACTCATTCACAAGGCCGATGAGGTCACACTGAGCGAGGCCGGGTCCACAACTGGGCCAGCAGAGCCTCGGGGACTCGCAGAGGATGTCACCAGGACCACACCATCCAGAAGGGAGATCACAGGAGTCGAGGCTCAGCCAGGAGAGGCCACGTCAGGCCCGCCAGGCATCCAGCCCGGTCAGGAGCCCCCGGTCACCATGGTCTTCATGGGTTATCAGAATGTGGAAGATGAAGCAGAGACCAAGAAGGTACTCGGCCTGCAGGACACCATCAAGGCTGAACTGGTGGTGATTGAAGACTCGGTCACCCCCAGGGAGCCTGCACCACTCAATGGCAGCGCGGCTGAGCTCCCAGCCACCAAGGAGGAGAACCAGACGGGGCCCACGACCACACCCAGCGACACCCAAGATCTTGACATGAAGAAGCCTCGCTGTAGATGCTGTTCTGTCATGTGAGCCGTCGGGGCACCCCAGTCCCCGGTCCCTGTCCTATGCTCCACACTCAAACCCAGCAGCCCGGCCCTCCTCGGCGCCTGCCCACCTTCACCCTCCGCCTCACAGGCCCCAGACACGTGTGTGGTCCCTATGCACCTCGAGTCGCGGGTGGGGGGTGCTGTGCCCGTCACCACACTCCACACTCACCCCGCACCTCTGAGCCGTGTGTCATCCCTTGGTGAGAGACAGGCTGACCCGTATCAGCCCCTCTAAGAATGGGGATCCCCCCAGTCCAGGTCACAGCAGGTTTACACAGGTGGCTTATGCCCACCATGGTCCCAGCCTGGTGTCCCCTTGCCGCCCCAGGCCAGCCTGTCTGTGCCTTATTGTTACTTTTGGGGAGTCTCCGAGGGGACCAGAAAGGCTCTCCCTGGCCAAGGCGCCAGCAGCCAAATGTGGGCAAGTGAGATGAGGCCACACTTCTTTGGGGACTCAACGTCCTAACATGGAGGACGGGCACCTGTGGATCCCCTCCAGTAGGTAGCGGAGCTCAAAACAGGAGAAGCCCTTCACTGGGGATGGAACAGTCACCCACAAGATGGAGTCATTGTTGGTCAGCCAAGCCACTCCCTGTCCTAAGTGTCCCCTCCCCTCCATGCACACACTGGGCCCTTCTTCCTGGTGCTAATTTTGGGACCTTCGGGGTCACCTCTGCCCTCTTCTCTAGTTGGCTTGGACCAGGGTCCTGGGTTTCCCACATACCCCCATACCCCAGAAGTCAGTGGGTATGTCTGCCGGCACTGCAAAGCCTAGCGTTTCCAGGCAGGATTAGGTTGCTCCACACACACACCTTGGGTGGGAGTAAGGGAACCCCCCCACCTGCCACCTGGCCAGACGGGAGCCTGGCAGGGGGTCACCAACCTTCGGGCAGACAGGCAGCAGTAGCCACTTTGGTCCCCAGAGGCACAACCTTGCACACAGGCGCTGACTCAGCTTCAAAGGACCGCGCCCGGTCCAGGTCCCTTTCTTGGGACTCCAGCCTGGTGTGCAGCAGGGCGCAGGACCCCCTGCGGAGTCCCGTCACTACCCGCAGCTGCAGTAGGGCCTCAAGCAGAGGCCACGACGGGGTCTGTGTCCCGTCCTTCCCGTGGCCTGGAGGAGAGGCGCTCTTCACTGAGGGGTGACCCATGGCCACGGCCATGGTGCCCCTCCTCTTCCTCCTCCTCTGATTCTGCCTGAGTTCCTCAAGCCCTGAGCCTCGGCTGAAGTGCCCTTGCTGCCCCCTTCTGCTTTTGACGTGTGACGAGGCCCCACCCTTCACCCCCATGTTCTTGACTTTCCCAGAGAAACAAATTAAAAAAAAAAAAAAAAAAGTGTGCAGAGCCAGGTTGCTGAAGTTCTTGGGTTTCATCTGGGCGGGAAGGGGTGCGGCCTCCTGGTGGAGCCATAAAAGGCCAGGCCCTGCAGGACGCAGGAGAAGGCTTCTCTTCCCTGTGGCCACTGCTGCCCTCAGGGTGAGCTCCTCACTGGGCATCTCCTCCAGGACCCTGCTGGCACCTGGACAGGTAAGGGACAGCTGTGGGTAAACACCCCCAGGACCTCAGTCTCCACATCTGCCACACCCATGTCCTTGGGCTGTGATGTTGGGAATTGAGAGGTCCTCGCAGATACCCCACAAGTTCTGAGCTAGGTTCTGCGGAGTAGGGGACACTCCCCTCTTTTTCCCTCTCTTTGGTTTTGGAGAAAATTTTCTCCTTTGGCCTCAGTTTCCCTATCTGTATAAAATGGCTGTCTAGAAGTACAGTGTCCCCAACACACGGGGTATTTCAGACTTGAGACCTCAAACTCGCAGTAATCCTCCTGCATCAGTTTCCTGAGTACCGAGACGTCAGGTGTGTGGGCTCAATCGGAGGTCCTTTCAGGACTCAGTTCCCCTGTGAAAGGTGGTTGGTAAGGCGGAGTGTCTACGATGTAAGGAGAGAGGTGCTCATTCAAATCCCACTGACTGTGGGACTGGATATGCCCTGCACTTCAATGTCTACCAAATAGGGAGGACGGGGCCCGAAGGGGCTCTGGGAAGAACTGCTATGGCACACCCTACCTTTGAGCGTCTCCTCGGTGGTCGGTGATGGGCAGGCTCTGTCACCACATCTGTCAAAGGCCCCTGGAGTCAGGCTGAGGGACCACTGACTGGAGGGGAAGACAGAGATTCAGAGGGGGCCCACAAACCAGTCCACGGGGGAGGTCAGGAACCCCAGCACTATACGCTCTGGTCCCTCAGGCCATGGGCTGCCAGAACCACTTGGTCCCCGAGGGGGCTGGTGGGTGCCTTGGCCCTCACCATCTCATAGCATGGCACCGGACCTGTCCAGCCAGTGTTCCTGAACATTTTCTACGTTTATTTTTGAGTTTTTGAGAGAGGTCTCACTCTGTAGCCAAAGCTGGCCTCAAATAGCAATCCCACTGCCTCAGGCCCCTTATTGCTGGGGGGTGACAGGCCCTTTCTCTGTACTTCTGGCTTCGCTGGGTGTTTCTGAAGGCATCATTACTTCATGTGAACTCTGGTGTGCATGTGACAGGGAGAATCCCCATTTCCTGGACGAGGAAGGGTAAGAGGGTTGAGCAGGGTCAGAGTAGGATCCAGAACTTCAGATCTCCGAGTTTCCGGGTCCTGCTGTGCTATCTGCTCGGCTGGGATCATCACGCACATCTGTTTTTCAGTCTACCTGGATCAAAGAGGGCACTGATTGAAAGAAGACACAGATTCAAAGGGGTTTCACGAGCCAGCGCAGTCTTGGGATTCTGTCTCCCCGTTCCGCAGGGGTACGCCCCTCCTCAGCGGGACTTGAGAAAGGGTGGGAAGCCCAGGCTCAGTTCCGGCTCTGTAGGACCAAGGCCTGCAGCGGGCACAGTGCCCGCCCTCGTCAGCCCGGAGTATCGTTTTTCTGTCTCCTCTGGACTTTGTTTCCCATGTCCGGGTGGGGACGGAGAGGAGGGGCGCACCTGCTCCTGGGTGGGGCCTCCGTTCCCTTGGCAACATGTGGCCAGGGCGGAGTCCAGGGGCCTTTCCTGCAGAGCCTGAGGCTGGGAGGTGGCCTGGGCACCTGGAGCTGGCATGTGAGGCTGGGGACGCTGGGGACGCTGGGAGTCCTGGAAGTTGGGAGTCCGGAGCAGGGAAAGGTGAGGCACTCACAGAAGGAGAAGGGGTCTGTTTGAGGTGTGTCTACTGGCAGGGCTGGCTCGCCAACTGGGGGCGGCAGGGTACCCCCATCCCAGTCTGTACCTCACCAGCCTTGGCCTTGGCTGGGGCCCCATGTTGTCCTGGATTTCAGAACCTGCTCTGTCACCAGCTAACCCAAAAGAGACCCTGGGCCTGATACGGATAAGGTTTCCATTTGTACCCCAAATGCCGGAACGCCAAATCATAGTTCACTGAGAAAGAGGCTGGAACCAAAGACACCCTCGTGGCCAGAGGTCTGTGCTTTGAAGAAACCAGAGGAGCCATGGCCTGGGTTGAGGCTCAGGCTTCTCCAGAGTCCAGGGTCTGAGGTAAACCTTGACAGGTTTCCCCAAGGCCAACTATCTAGGCAACAAAAAGTCCTGAAGGGACAGGATAGAGGTCTCCTAAGGGCACCACCTTACTAGGTGGTGGCCCCACCCAGGAGCCCTTTGCCCTGTGGGTAGGAGGCCAGAGGAAGCAAGTGCACCCACAGGGACCATAAACCCAGTTTCAATAGGGAGTCACAATTCCAGGTGCCTCTGGGTGGAGCAGGCTTCTTGGAGCCTTGGTGGTAATTGGGAAAGAATGGCCTTTGGAAAGTACCCCATCAGCTCTGTGAACTTCTAGCTTCAATTGCCTGTGCCCAAGTTCCTTCAGGGCAGAGACAAAATTGGCGCCCTCTTCCCAGTTCTCATGAGCCCTGAAAGAGGTGATTGATGGACAAGGACTAACAAGCGACCCCCCGTGGGGAGAAGACAACCTTAAGGGGACCCTTTGCAGCCAACAGAGCTTCTTCAGACTGTCCCCTAACTCTAAGCGCTGGCCCCTTAGGAGACCCTGAGACCCCTGCTGGATTTGGAACCTCAGTGATCAGATCTCCAGCCAGTGTGAAGTTTACTATTGAATGTTTACTGCATTACCAGGCCCCTAAAGCTGAATTAGGTTTTATTGTTTTCATTATTGTTGTTTTTTGGTTTTTGGAGACAGGGTCTCCCTGTGTAGCCCTGGCTGGCCTAGAACTCACAGAGATCCTCCTGCCTCTGCATCCCACTGGGGCTAAAGGAGTGGGCCACTACACCCAGAAAAACTCAGTTTTATAGGTCCTGGGAAAGGTTGTCCTGCCAGCCAAACCCATATCAGAGAAGGACCCAGTGGCCTTGAATCCTGCCCCAGAACTCCACCTTCTGACCTGAATCACGGGAGAAGAATGAGAACTCCACCTATAGAAGGGTGAAACTCTTTCTCCAGAGGTCATGTCTGACTGTCCGATGACAAGGATCATAAAATACCCGACATATCTGTCAGCCTGCAAACATGGGTGCACTACAGCTCTGGGCTAGAGGATGGGAGGCAGTTGGAAAGCCACGGACTGAGCACCCAGGAACAGCAGGGTCCGTTGAGCCAGCCTTGACTAAGTACTTGCTGTATGCATTAGGACTACCCAGCCACACAGAATGAAATTCTCCCCTTCTCAGAGTGCTGTGGAAGGGGAAGGGGGAGTATCCGCCACAGGACCGCTAGAGTGCTGGGAAAGCCCAGCTGCTTAAGACACTGCTTAAGACACTCTGCTTCAAAATACAAAGAAGAGTGGGCAGGAACAGGGCTCAAGGGTGGAGCCGCGCCTAGAATCCCCCATTGAGGGGCTGGGGCGTGGTTTAGGTGGAGCCCCTGCCTAGAATCCGCCAGTGAGGGGCTGGGGCGTGGTTGAGGTGGAGCCTCTGCCTAGAATCCCCCAGTGAGGGGCTGGGGCATGGTTTAGGTGGAGCCCCTGCCTAGAATCCCCCAGTGAGGGGCTGGGGCGTGGTTTAGGTGGAGCCCCTGCCTAGAATCCCCCAGTGAGGGGCTGGGGCGTGGTCAGGGGTGGATCCCTGTCTAGAATCCCCCAGTGAGGGGCTGGGGATGTGGTCAGTAATGGATCCCCTTCCTAGAATCCCCCAGTGAGAGGCTGAGGGCATAGTCAGGGGTGGAGCCCTATCTAGAATTACCCCAGTGAGGGGTTGGGTTGTGGTCATGGGTGAGCCCTGCCTTGAATCCCACAGTGAGAAGCTAGGGCATGATCAGGAATGAGGTGAAGCCACTGCCTAGAATCTCCCAGTGAGGGGCTGGGGGTGTGGTCAAAACGGATCCCCTTCCTAGAAGTCCCCAGTGAGGGGCTGGGGTGTACGCTTGAGATTGGTGACCCTCTGGACTGTGCAGTCAGGTTGTGGCCTTGAGCATGGACTGGGGCTCCAGGGCTGCCCTGTAGATTCGGGAGACTGAAGAAACAAAAGTGAAAGGAAATGTGAGTGCCTGGGAAGGAGCTGGAGGAAAGGTTGAGCCCCAGATAACTAGTCAGTGTGTCATGTACGGCTCTGAGCCCCACCTAGGACTAGGGACAAGGTCCAAGGCACTCCCTGTTATTCTTGGCTTTATGGTGCCGAGGCAGGTGCTGTTGAGATGGGACCAGGTGCTGTTTGAAACAGAGCTCCAAGGTGTGAGAACTGGGAAACGAGCTTTGCTACTGCATCTCTGAACCTCAGCGTCCGCACTTGCCATCGTGAAGAACCAGAGCCCAACGGCTGTCTGTGGAGGTCAGGTGCAAAGACCTGGGAATTACTGTGAGGTAAAAGGCTGTGGGTTGGGGATTTAGCTCAGTGGTAGAGCGCTTGCCTAGCAAACGCAAGGCCTTGGGTTCGGTCCCCAGCTCCGGAAAAAAAAAAAAAAAAAGAGGCTGTGCTGGAGAGGGGGAAGGGCCATGGTGGGGAGCCTGCAGTCTCGGTGTAAGGGGGAAGCGAGGGTAAGGATGGAGCAAGAGCAGGTGCTCAGCCTGCAGGAGAGAAGTGGTGGCTGTGTCTGCAAGGGTGGGTAGCACTTGCCTATCATCCCCAGCAGCAGGGTGGCTGAGGCAGGAGGATTGGTACAAGTTCTGACATAGGCTGGGCTGCAGAGTGAGAGCATGTCTCAAAAGGAAGGAGGGAAAGTAAGAAAGGAGGGAAAGAAAGGAAGGAAGGAGAAAAGAATGAAGACATTGGATAAGAAAGCACAAGTTGGTTGTGTGATCTGCAGTCAGGGACAGTTCGATCCAGGAGCTTAAATGGTTTTGAAAGATGCCGTGTTGGGTTTGGGAGTACTGTCAAGAAGCTTTGCTTGTGGGCTGGAGAGAAGGCTCCTAACCACTGACCGTTCTTCCAGAGGTCGTGAGTTCAAATCCCAGCAACCACATGGTGGCTCACAACCATCTGTAATGAGATCTGATGCCCTCTTCTGCTGTGTCTGAAGACAGCTACGGTGTACTCACATATAATAAATAAATATCTTTTTTTTTCCTCTTTCTTGTTTTCGGAGCTGGGGACCGAACCCAGGGCCTGCAGCCCCCTGATACTGTCCCTGTCCCCGGGTAGCCTAACACGGTCTCTTTCTCCTTCCTAAGTGAGCCTGGAGGTCTCCAACCCACAGAAGGAAGGTCACACACAGACTCTTTGAGATGGACCGAGTGACCAGATACCCCATCTTCAGCAAACCCCACTCAGCACGTGTCACCGGCTTGGCCTTGGATGAAGACACCAGCTACACCGTTGAGCTAGTGGGCGTGGGGCCCGAGGCTGGTTGGAGCCAGGGTGATCTGCAGACCTGGTCCGCTGAGGACCAGACCAAGCCGGATGTGAAGAGAGTAAGCGTGTCTTCCACCAGACGAGCCTTCCTGGGGCAGCAGTCCCCGAGGTCACTGTACTGGGAAGATGAGGACGAGGAGACGAAAGCTTACCGCGTGGACGCCGGCAGCAATGCCTTCTGCAGGCAGCCGAGGGACCTGGAGGCCGAGCGCTGGGCAGTCATCCAGAGCCAGGCGGTCAGGAAGGGTGGCACAGTGGCCACACTCCAGGCTTCATCAGACCATAGGGACCCCAGGATCACCAGCCAGCCCCGGTCTTCATTCACAGAGGAGATCTTGGTGGACACGGAGCAAATCGATTTCCTGGCTGCTCGACAGCAGTTCCTGAGTTTAGAGAAGGCAAACACAAATCCGGTCACGTGGAGCCCCACAGCCAGGGAGACCTTTGCACGTACCCCACCTGGCGTCGACCAGACCCCCAAGGCCTCCCCTGGGCCCCATGTAGCCAATGGCTACACCACTTCAGTCACGTCACCAATGAAGGAAGTGACCTTGGAGAAGACTTTCCATTTCCACGCTTCCCCAGCTGGGTCCATCCGTACAACGGATGACCCTGGCCACCAGACCCGAGCAGAGTCCCCTGAGACCCCCAAGGAGACGCCCATCGAGAGAGAGATCAGACTGGCCCAGGAGCGAGAGGCGGAACTGCGGGAGCAGAGAGGGCTTGGGCGGGCTGCCGGGCATCAAGAGCTCATACAGATCCCCAGCAGGCCCCTGCTCAACAAGATGAGCTTGACAGAGACACCCCCACGAAGAGACAGGGGCCGCCCGTCCCTCTACGTGCAGAGGGACATGGTACAAGAAACGCAACGAGAAGAAGATCATCGCCGAGAGGGTCTGCAGGTGGGCAGGGCGTCCACACCTGACTGGACTTCCCAGGACCCTCAGCCTGGGTTCCAGAGAAGCCTGAGCTCCGACTGCATCCTCAGCCCAGATGCCCGAGCTGCAGACCCAGCTCCAGAGGCAAGGAAAGTCAACCGGATCCCACCAGATGCCTACCAGCCATACCTGGGCCCTGGGACCCCCAAACTAGAATTCTCAGCCTTTGGAGTATACAGCAAGCCAAGTGGTGTCCACTCCACAGAGGACACCAAAGCCACAGCCTTCCGGAACAACACAGAGTCTCCAAGGCATGTTTCAGAACCCTCCAGAAGATCTCTGAGCTCAAAACAAGAGTGGCCCAAGCCCCCTGGAAAGTCTGCCAATGGGGGAGTTGTGAAATTAGAGAATTTCCACCTGCGTCCACTGCGATTCAAGGTCCCAGATGTCCCCCAGGAAGCTGAGACCCCCCAAACCTGGGGCTGGGAAGTGGCCGGAGGCCCTGTGTTGAGACTACAAAAGTCACAGTCATCTGAGCTGCTGGAGAGGGAGGTGGAGAGCGTCCTGCGGAGGGAGCGAGAGGTAGCTGAAGAGCGGAGGAATGCCTTCTTCCCAGAGGTATTCTCCCCAGTGCTGGACCAGGAGGAGAGCCATGAGCATGACTCGCGCAGTTCCTCTCGGGCATCTGGTGAGCAGGGATTCTTCCCTGAAGGCCCCTGGGTTGGAGAAGGAGAGTTGGAAGGCAGAGTTCAAACACACCCATTTCTCCCAGGAAGTAGATTTTGGAGGGGAAGAACACCAGCTTTGCTTTAATTTTTGAACGCTCTGTTACCGGGTGCATAGGATTTTGCTCTATGGTTCGGAATGTTGCGTTATTGGACAAAGAAGTTTGCAAGCCTTTGTCCTCAGGATTGATTGCTCCTCTTTCTAATTCTCCTTCACCTCATGGTATTTTTTAGCCCATAGTCTATCTAAAATCTTTCCTGGGTGGCTGTTTTAGTCAATCTGTCACGAGTTGCCTGTCAGCCTGTCTGTTCACCTGTCTCCATAAGCACCCTTGTCCAGGGGCCTCAAGTCCCCTCTCCCAAATGCCACCTCCTTCTGCCCCTGCCACAGGCATCACCGGCAGCTATTCCGTGTCAGAATCACCGTTATTCACGCCCATTCACCTGCATTCCGGCCTGGTGTGGAAGGTGGAGGCCCCAGAGGACAGTTCTCCGCCAGGACAGAAGACTAGAAAGGAGTCGTGGGTGAGTCCGGTTGACTGAGGTGTAGCCCACAGGTTCAGGGGAGGCCATTACACTGACTGGGGGGGTCTCTTCTCCTCTTGCTACCTAGTCTGAGAGGACACACAAGCAGGGGACATTGTCCTTATTGTGGGATCACCCTCAGGGTCAAAGGAGGAAGACTGATGAAGAAAGAAACAGATTCCAACTGGTCATTATCATTTTTTTAAATTTTTATTTATTTATTTTTTTTTGGAGCTGGGGACCGAACCCAGGGCCTTGTGCTTGCTAGGCAAGCGCTCTACCACTGAGCTAAATCCCCAACCCCCATTATCATTTTTTTGAGAGAGAGAATTTCTCTGTGTAACCTTGGCTATCCTGGCACTCTCTCTGTAGACCAGGCTGGCCTCAAATTCTGCCTCCTGAGTGCTGGGATTAAAGGCGTGCACCACTAGCCCAGGTCTATCATTTTTTTTAAGGGTGTGTGTGTGAGTGTGTGTGTGTGTGTGTGTGTGTGTGTGTGTGTGTGTGTGAGAGAGAGAGAGAGAGAGACAGACAGACAGACAGACAGACAGACAGAGAAGGCAGACACACAGAGAGACAGACAGACAGAGACAGGTAGACAGAGAGACAGGCAAACAGACAGACAGAGACAGGCAGACACACACACAGAGACAGACAGAGCCAGGCAGACACACAGAGACAGACAGACAGACAGACAGGGACAGGCAGACAGACAGAGAGAGACAGGCAGACACACAGAGACAGGCAGGCAGAGAGAGAGAATGGGCCACTATGCACGTATGAAGTCATATGACCACCAGCCTTGCTCTCGGCTTCCTCCTTTGAGACAGAGTCTCTTTGTTCACTGCTGTCTGCAGCAGGGCCCACCACTTGGGGGCGCTCTCTTGTCTCATCTCCCACCCCACAGAACAATAGACTTACAGACACACACTGTCGCTTTCTTTCTCCCACTGATTCCCAGGGTTTGAACTCAGGTCCCTACCCTCACAAGGCAAGCATCTTACCTCCTAAAGCATCACCCTGGGACCCCCGATCGTGGGATGTACCACAGCCAGCCCTGAACTGTACAGAAGTCACACTTCCAGCCTCTTTGGGATCATGCTTACCCAGGGCCCTGAGCCCACAAACCAGCCTGATTTCAGGTTACTTACCCGGACCATGTCGGGAGAGTCCAGGGACACCTCAGAGGACAACACTCATCCCAGCCTAGCCTCCTGGTCACAACCTGACCCCATGGTGAATCTGAATGGCCCAGATTCAAGTGCAGGCAAAGAGCAGCTCCATTCTTACCCTTTGTCTCTGGTAATGATGAGTGTTCTGTGGATGGCGTGTCATCTACGTGCCGGGGCCAGTGCCGGTCCCAGGACGCACTTGGCACACGCCTGTGATCCTCACCGAGGATCACTATCAGCCAGAGGCTGCAATGAGGGCGCCAGATCAGTGTGGTTGATAGCCTTGAGTTTGGTGACCACGAGACACTGGGAAGGTGCCACTAGATGGGGGTCTCATCCTGTCTGTCCCTAATAGGTAATTCAGCTATGGGAGAACTTCCGGGTGGGCACTAGGGCTGGGCAGGAAGGATGAGCACTGATTTTCATTCTTCTCACCCAGTATGCAGGTATCAACCCCTCAGACGGTGTCAACTCGGAGGTAAGTGTGCTCCAGAGGGAAAGTACTTGAGTCTGTCCCTTCTTGGCGATACCCTAACCATAGCATTGGTCACTGAAGGCCCTTCACTGGGATGGAGGACTGCACTAGCTATCTAATCTGTTGGTAGAGACATCTTAGGGTAGATTGTGCTGTCATCTGCTTAGGATGCCTGCCCTGGCACAGATTAAAAGGTCTGTGCGAGGCAGGCTTTTTTACTGGAAGACAAAGATTTCAACATAAACAGATTAAGCCATGGTAAGATGATGATGATGATGATGATGATGACGACGATGACGATGTTGTTGTTGTTGTTGTTATTATTATTATTATTATTATTATTATTATTATTATTATTATTCCTGGCTGGCCACATGGAACTCACTATGTAAACTAAGGTGGCCTCTAACTCACGTCTTCCTGCCTCAGCCTCCTGAGTGCTGAAACTATAGCTATAGCCCTTTCAGAGCTGAAGCTGGACACAGTTTCCTTGCTATGGACCTCAGCTCTGCACACTGGTGAGGCAGAGCCGGCTGGGGGCAGTGCATCTATTTACCGGGACCCCATGACTCCTTGTACGCAGGTCCTGGGAGCCACGAGGGTAAAGCGACACAAGAACCTCTTGGCGGAACGCTGGGAAGCACATATCTATGCCAGCGAGGATGAGAACTGAGGCTGGAAGCAGGGGCGCCCATTCCCCGTCCCACCCCAGTCCTGTGGAAGCTGCCAGGCCTGCCCAAGTCTCCGCCGTCAGGTCCCTATTTAAACAGGCCCAGGCCGATGTTTGTGGCCTGCAGTTGGCTTGGTTTTCCTGGGGTGGGCGAGTGTTTCCTGCTTAGGGGTGATTCTCAACTGAGGCTGAAGATGATCCAGCCAGGCCTCTATGTACGAAGACTTCCCCAAATGTTCCAGGGTTTGGGGAGGTAACAAGGCTGCCCTCCGTGGGCTGGGAGGCCCTGGGAGGTGTGGCTCCAGAGCCCCCACTTACATCCCTCAGCCCCTGAGCAAAGTGCAGAGCCTTGGATCTCTCACAGTGCGGAAAGAAGGCTCTGTTTAGGGACCCGCCATTCCTGTCTTGCTGACCCCAGACACAACACGTACCCTTTGTGTTTATTTGTGAAATAAATCTGTCCTCAGCAGCCTGCCTGCGGTAGAGGGTGCGTCACGAGCAGCCCCTGCCCTCTGCCCTCCGTCTGGTCCTTTCGTTCATTGTGGTGGCATCAGCCCTGCTTCCCTGAGGTCCTGGGAGCTCATCTGTGGAGAGCTAGGCACACACGGTTGGGAGGCTACCGTAGTGCAGGCGTCAGGGATGGATGTGTCATTGGACATAGAAGGGACGGCTTGAACAAGGTGATGGGGTGGACACCAACACCTGCTAAAAGCACTGAGCCTTGGCCCAGTCCCCTCTGCAGAGGGCAACCTGTGGAACTGCCCTAGGTGGCAGTGGGTGAATAGCGAGGGTGGGTGCTCTCCTTCCCCATGGCCTGCTGGGAGCAGCTGGATACGGTTAAGCTCTGTCAGTCCCTCTCGGTCGCTGAGCCTTGCTGCAGGTAGCTGTCCATGGCACATATTTGGAGATATATATCTTTAAAGCTCCCATCTGAACACGTTCAATCCCAGCACTCAAGAGGCAGAAGCAGGTGGATCTCTCTGAGTTTGTTTGAGGCTAGCCTGGTCTAAAGACAGGACAGCATTTTATCCACTCCCTGAGACTGCCTGAGATGGGCTAAGTGGGTAAAGGACTGTCAGGGCAACACTGAAAAACCTTGTCTCAAAACACATACATACATACATATGTATGTACATACGTTCATGTACATACATACACACGTGCAACTACACACATACATGCATATACATACATATGTGCATGCTATATACATACATGCCACTACATACTATATACATGTATACCACATACATACTACATGCATGCATGCATGCATACATACATACATACATACATACATACATACAATAAAGGTTTCCACTTGAGGCATCTGTCTGGCAAACATGGGCCAGGCTGGAAATATCTAGGACTGAGAATGAAGAGACCTGGGTGACTACGGGGTGGGACACCTCACAGAAGCAGCTTGGACAAGGAGGTCTTTGCCCTGGAAATTCTAGCCTCAAGAAGGAAGAGCCTCCCACAGGAACAGCGTCTAGAGGTCCCATACCCCTTGGCTTGTGGCCCCTTCCTCCCTCTCCGGATTCAGCAGTATGGTATCTCCCAGTCTTTTTGCCTCTGACTCTCCTGCCTCCCTCTGGGCACCCAGGGGTGACCCTGAACCAAGAATGCCCTAGGATAACCCCCAGATCAGAATCGTCGGTTTGAGCCCATCTGAAGGGTCCCTTCTGCCACAGCCGGGCTTCTGTGGTGGGAACTCTGAAGCCTCTGCCTGCCCTCTGTAGGGTGTCAATCAACAGTCACCTTCTCGTAAGTTCGTGCCACACAAGTGTGGGAACCCACGTGTGGATACCTAGAACCTGTGTAAATGCCAGAAGGGCATGTCCACTCACCTGTAACCTTAGCACAAAGGAGCCGGGCAAGCTGGCAGGGTCCACTAGTCGGAACTGTGAGCCTCGGGTTCAAGTGAGGAACCTTGCCTCAGAAGACAAGGTTGCCAGCAGTCAAAAAAAAAAAAAAAAATCCGGCCTCCACATGTACCTGAACATACATGTGCACCCACACACATGAGAAACATGCGTGTGCACACACAGGTACACACACAAAAAGAAAACAGCCCCACCTAGATCGTGTGCTCAGGTTGCCCCTGCACAGGCAACTTGGCCAAGGCTGTGGTGTTGGCTCTCCATGTGGCTGGTGTTTCATTAAAAGCCTCTCATTTGGGGTTGGAGAGATGGCTCAGCGGTTAAGAGCACTGACTGCTCTTCCAGAGGTCCTGAGTTCAAATCCCAGAACACATGGTGACTCACAACCATCTGTAATGAGATCTGATGCCCTCCTCTGGTGTCTGAAGACAGCAACAGTGTACCCACATATATAAAATAAATAAATCCATATTAAAAAAAAAAGTCTGCATCCTTTCTCCTGTGACTGCTTCAGGAAATACTGCCTTAGCGAACTTTCACCCGTGTGCCCCAGCAAACCATCATTTGACATAACTGACTTTCCAAAGACACGAGAGGTCTCCAGCACAGCAGGTGTCCGACTGTCAGTCCGAGCCACCCCCACCCACCCACCCCCATGCTGTCAACGCTTATGACTGAGGCAGCCTCCCCAGACTCAGGGCTCTGCAGGGCAACCCCAACCCAGTTTCCTCTGGGAAGACCAAGCACAAACAGGAAACCAGCCTTGGGTCCCCTCTGGTGCAAACTTAGGTCTTGGGCTGAGACTGGAGTATTTCCTCACTTCCAATTACGTGCAAAGTGAGTGTGACATCACATCATATCGACCAATCCACTAATGCCTAAGGAAACTCCGCCCCTTGGGTGAAGCCTTCACCATGTGAAGTATGTCCCAGACGGACTTGGGAGATCAGTGAGGTTGTGTAATTTTGTTAGTGTCAAAGAGCCAACCGGTGACTGGATTCTTTTTAAACATATTTTTTATTGTTTATTTATTTTATGAGTACACTGTCACTGTCTTCAACACACAAGGAGAGGATTCCATTACAGATGGTTGTGAGCCACCATGTGGTTGCTGGGATTTGAACTCAGGATCTCTGGAAGAGTAGTCGGGTGCTCTTAACCACTGAGCCATCTCTCCAGCCCCAGTGACTGGATTTTTTTTTTTTTTTTTTTTTTTTTGGAGCTGGGGACCCAACCCAGGGCCTTGCGCTTCCTAGGCAAGCGCTCTACCACTGAGCTAAATCCCCAACCCCAAAGGTCTTTTTAAAGAAGATAACCCAACCAAAACAACTCAAACTGGCTTTAGCAAAACCGGGAGTTACTGGTTCTTGTTTGTTTGTTTGGTTGGTTGGTTTTGGTCTTTCAAGACAGGGTCTGCCTTAGTTAGGGTTTCCATCGCTGTGAAGAGACACCATGTGAAGACCAAGGTAACTCTCATGAAAGCACACATTTAATTTAGGTTGGCTCACAGTTTTAGTGGTTCAGTCCATTATCATCTGTATGCAGGCTGACATGATGCCGGAGGAGAGTTCTACGTCCTGATCTGAAGGCAACAGAAAGGGACTGCTTCCGAAGGCAGCCAGGAGGGTCTCTTCTGCACTGGGCAGAGCTCGGTCTCAGGGCCCAATCCCACATTGACACACCTACTCTAACAAGGCCACACCTCCTACTAGTACCACTCCCCATGGGCCATGAATTCAAACATCTGAGTCTATGGGAGGGAGGTCAAACCTATTCCAACTACCACAGGATCTATCTGTGTACCAGAGTCCTGGCCTTCCTGGAACTTGCCCTGGAGCCCAGGCTGGCCTGGCACTCACAGAGAGCCATCTGTCTCTGCCTCCCAAGTGCTGGGATTAAAGGTGAGCGTCAGTACTTCTGGGATACCAAGGAGTTAACTGCAGCTTCAGGCTAAGCTGAAAATTGCCATCCCACCTCTTCTTCCCTGACAGCTCAGGCCAAGCCCACGACACAGTCCCAACTCCGCTTCTCTTTCGCTCAGCCTCAGTTTCTTCCTCTGAAAGAGTGACTCTGTTAGCACCCCCACCCCACCCCACCCCACCCCACCCCACCCCCCAGCATGTGTCGCTGCGGTTACCCTGCACAGGGGGACACCGCAAAGAATTAACGGCAGCCGCAGCCGTCTGGAGCAGGGTGAGCCAAAACCTCCCAGTTAGAAACAGCATTTGAACTCCGCCACCAGAGGGAGACAAAATACCGGCAGACGATCCCCGCTGGGCAGGGAAGGCGCTGCCTGCTGGGGTGGGGATGGGAGCAGGGCTCCCACTGTAGCTGCTAAAAGGTTTTCTCTCCAAAACCCCAAGGATGAGGAACAGCTGAGGCGGGTCTGGAACAGCCCCGGGCAGGGGGCACAGCAGCAAGGTCGGCCACGCAGCCCAAAGCTGCCGTGACTTCCTGCAATGTCTCCCGCAGCGTTAAATGTTCTGACGTGAGAGGGGGTACGTGCAGGGTGTACATGAGTAGATTTGTTTGGATTTATTAAGTTTTATTCCTTTTTGTTATGGGGTGGATTGAGCCGCGGGCTGACGTGGAGGGGAAAGGACACCTTTGTGGAGTCGGATCTCTGCTTCCACCTTGACATATTTATTCTGTTTTTCATTTTAAAGACAGGGTCTCTCTGTGTAGCCCTGGCTATCCTGGAACTCACTCTATAGACCGGGCTGGTCTTGAACTGAGAGATCCTCGTGACTCAGCCCCCCAAGTGCTGGGACTAAAAGCGTGTGCTGGGACCATACACCCGATAGCTTCTGAGGGTAGGACTCAGGTCCCGCTTGCCCAGCCACTGTGCCAGCCTGGATTTTGCTGGTCTGGACTTTTCTTTTTCTCATGTTGTGAATTAAAGCCACAACTTCCTGTGCACTATCCAAGAACTCTGACGCAGGTATAAACATAGACTTTAATTTACATCTTATTTATTTTGAGATTTTTAAATATTTTTATGTGTATGGGTATTTTGTTGGTGTGTCTGTTCACCACAAGTGTGATTGGTGCGGGGGCGCTGAGGGGGTCAGGAGAGGGCATCGGCTCCAGAGACCTTTGAGCTGCCATATGGCTCTTGGGAATAAAACCCATTCTCTGTTTGGTTTGGAGATCAAGACAGAGTTTCTGAGTAGCCCAGGCTGCCCGGGAACCCAGAGAACCACCTGTCTCTGCCTCCCAAATGCTGGTGTCAAAGCCATGGGCCACCACTGCCCAGCAACTGTAAAAATTTTAAGTCAGACACAGTGGCGTCTCTCTCTAAAGCCAAATCTCACGGGCTGGAAGAGTGAGGTGAACTGACGGCCACCTCAGCTGCAGAGTGAGACCTTGTCTCAATGCATACAGACAGACAGACAGATGGACGACACACGTGAAGGGGTGTAGCTCAGTGAGTTGAGCTCCCGTCTAGTGTGGAGGAGAGCTAGACTCCATGCCTGTCACCAGAAGCTACATCAGCCAGTCACACAGGAGCCGGGAGTTCTCCATCTCGATCGGAAGGCAGCTGAGCAGGTCTGCTCCTGAAGCAGCCAGGAGGAGGGTCTCTTCTGCACTGGGCAATGGTTGGGCATTAAGAGACCTCAAAGCCCACTCCCACAGTGACACACCTACTCTAACAAGGTCACACTTCCTTTTTTTTTTTTTTTTTGGTTCTTTTTTTCGGAGCTGGGCACCAAACCCAGGGCCTTGCGCTTCCTAGGTAAGCGCTCTACCGCTGAGCTAAATCCCCAGCCCCAAGGTCACACTTCTTAATAGTGCCACTGCTTGTGGGCCGTGCGCTCAGACATGTGGGGTATAGGAGGCCGGAGGGTAAGGAGTTCTCCGTCATCCACGGGTGAAAGGGAAGTTAGAGGCTGGTCTGGTTGGCCTGGGACCCATCTGTAGAATGAAACAGAACAAGTTTTAAAGTTTCTAAACAAATATTCCAAAGACAGTTAATTACATTCTGACGCTTTTGATTTACCCGCATGGGTTTCTGTGACAGAGGAACCCAAACTGACAACTTTACCAACAACAAAAAATGTGGGGCTGAAGAAGGGACATTAAGTAATTCTCCACCATCCCTCACCATCCCCCACCATCCCCCATCATCCCCACCATCCCCCACCATTCTTCACCATCCCCACCATCCCCCACCATCCCCACCATCCCTCACCATCCCCACCATCCCCCATCATCCCTCACCATCCCCACCATTCTTCACCATCCCCACCATCCCACCATCCCCCACCATCCTCCACCATTCCTCATCATCCCTCACTACCCCCCACCATCCCCCACCATCCTTCTCACCATGCCCTGCATCTCTCTTTCTTCTCTCATGGTCCCCAGGTCTTTCTGGTTTCCGCCTATGTGTTCCAAGCAGTGGAAAGGGCACCCTACAGCGGTATGTGGCAACCCTCCTCTCTTAACTTCTTGGCCCCCACCTTATGAATGTCAAAGCTAAATCCTCCCCATAGTGGCTCAGATGTTATGAGAACATATTGCTCTTAAAGGGGACCCAAGTTCAAATCCCAGCATCTACACAGCAGTGCACAACCACTTACACCTTCCGTTCCTGGGCTCTAGGGCCCTCTTCTGGCCTCTGTGGGAACTGCACATAAACGACGCACATCCGTACATGCAGGCAAACACTCATGCAATAAAACACAAATAAATAACAAATTTAAAGATTGAAATAATAAATTCTCACAATAGCCCAGAGCCTCGTCCTGGAGTTCCCCTTCTCTTCCTCTCTTCTGCTGCCTGTGCCTTCTTCCCACATGCCTGTCTTGGTGGTACCATTTGAATCTGGGAGGGTCTGTGCTTCCTGTCTGGATCCTCTACAGGGTGGGAGACTTTCAGGTTTCCACAGTATTGTGGGTTTGGGGATCAGTATTATGGGTTTGGGGATCACCCCTTGTAAGGACCAGGCTTTCTTTAAAGTTGTGGAAAATCCAGACCAAAAGGAAATCATGGCTTCGTCAGCCCTTTGCTCTGGGTCAGCAACAGTTTTTATTTTGAGACAGAGTCTCACAGATACTAGGCCAAGCTGGCTTTAAACTAACTTCATAGCCCGGGATGGTCCCACTCTATCCCTTCCTCCTCAGAGCAGAGGCTGCCATGTGATGGGCAGGGCCTCTGTCCCCTTCCCTCTGAGAACAGTTACACCATTGATTTTGTGGAAGGTTTTGTAGATTTTTGCACCTGAGTTCTCTGTCGATCATGCTCCACCAAGTGTCTCCTTCCCGAGCCCATTTGCAACTTGTTTTAAATAAAATAGTAAATGTTTTAATTAGAAATAAATTGCAGGGCTGGGGAGATGGCTCAGCGGTTAGGAGCACTGACTGATCTTCCAAAGGTCCTGAGTTCAAATCCCAGCAACCACATGGTGGCTCACAACCATCTGTAATGGGATCCGATGCCCTCTTCTGGTGTGTCTGAAGACAGCTACAGTGTACTTGTATACATTAAGTAAATAAATCTTTTTAAAAAAAAAAAAGAAAAGAAATAAATTGCATATGCAAATTCGAACAAGTGAGTGGTAGCTGGGAACTGGCCACCGACCGCGGGATCCACTTCTCCACACAGACAATCCACTTCCATCCCCTGAAGAAGAGTCCAATACTCAGATGCCCTGTGACACAGCAGCAATGGAGCCAAAATTAGACCCCTGATGTCTGTACCATTGTCCTCGCTTTAGTGACCACATGGTCAGGATGATTCTGAAAGATTCAGCCCCTGAGCCATATTTGGACCTTTCTGAGGAAGTCTGCTGGTCTGGCATGAAACCCATAATTGCAAGTCCCCAAGTCCCCTTTCCTGCCAGGAAATAGCTGTCTCTATGCTGTCCATTCTGCTGGGCAGCCTCGGCAAGCCGGGGCCTTGCCTGGCTAAGGCTGCTATCCCAACGGCCTCAGTGTAACAGCCTTAGGCCTGGGATCCCAGGTCCTCTGAGGTCATTTCTGAGCAGTGTGTAGTGAATGCAGTGGGGTGGTCTACACAGGGTGCTCAGAGCTTGAATGAGTTCCCTTTCAGTATTGTGTACTTTGGGGTGGGCGTGGCAGGTGAATAACTCTCAACCCGGGATTCAGGAGGCTGAGGCAGGAGGATTGTTGTGAGTTCGAGGTCAGCCTGGGGTATATTACTTTCAGTCTCAGGAATAAAAGAAAATCATTGCCAGCCCACTCAGGAGGCAGAGGCAGTGGATCTCTGTGAGTTTGAGGCCAGCCTGCCCTGCCTACCAAATGCCAGGCCAGCATTCCATAAAGCAGCAGGGCTACATAAAGAGAAAACAAACAAACAAACAGGCTGGGAGGTGGCGCTATGTGAATTTAACCCAGCAGAGCAAGTGGACCTGTGTGAGCTTGAGACCAGCCTACTCTACAGAGCAAATTCCAGCACAGCCGGGCTACACAGAGAAACCCTATCCAGATCATAAACAAACAAACGAACAAACAAATACGAAAACAGGGAATAGAGAAATGTCTGGTGGGTTACGGACTCTGACTGCTTTTCCAGGGGACTCAGTTTGATTTCCAGCACCCAAATAGCAGCTCTCCATTCCAGTTCCAGGGGATCTGACCTTCTGACCTCCACAGGCACTAGACACACACACGGGACACAAGCACACATGAAGGCAAAACACCCAAACAAATAAAAATAAATAAAAATTTAAATAAGTAAATAAATAGAATTTTAAAAGAAAGAAAGAAAAACATGACATGAAGTTACGCTTCCTTTTAGTTTCTTCCTTGGTGATGATGTGATCTCCAAAATTTTTTTTTAATTTTTATTTTTTTCCCATCTTTATTAACTTGAGTATTTCTTATTTACATTTCGATTGTTATTCCCTTTCCCGGTTTCCAGGCCAACGTCCCCTAACCCCTCCCCCTCCCCATCTCCGATCTTTTGAGTCAAGCTTTCACTGTGTAGCCCAGTTCGGCCTCCAATTCCTGGTGCTTCCGCCTGACTCTTCTGAGTCAGAGAAATGACACTAGGCATAGGGCTTGACTACCAGGAGTGACCCACTGGGTTCCATCTCCAGCACTACACAAACAGAGCTTGGTGGCACGTGACTGTCATCTCAACAATTGGGAAATAGAGGCAGAAGGATTAGGTCATCTTTAGCTATAGGTCCAGTTTGAGCTAGCCTTGGCTACAAGAGGCCATGTTCGAAAAGACGAAAACAAATGCAGGTAGCAGGCACCCTTCAGAGTCCTTCCCTGCCCTGTAGTTCTTCAAGGCTGAAATGCCTACGGAGCCATTAGGGCAGCGACAGAGACACATGGGCTATCACATCCAAACCTCCAAACCCAGAAAATCGGGCCACACACATCCCCAGCTGGTTTTTCCAGCCCTCGGGGGCAGTAACTTGCACCTGAGTTGCTTAGACTTGCTGGAATTTCTTCCGTGGTTCAACAAGCAGACTCGTTGCGGTGTGGGGTGTAGAGAGGAGGAGTGTAAAGGGGAGCAGGGCTACTGGGTTCCAGCCCAGCCTGTAAGTGGCAGGAATCACTTCTTCCTACCTTGCTGCTTCCTGGTGGTATAGCCCCTGCCTAGAACCCCAGAGTGAAAAGCTGGAGGTGTGACCAAGGATTCTAAGGACCCTGCCTAGAGTCCTCCAATTAGGAGCACGGCGTGTGCTCAGAGTGCTTAGGGTTGGAGCCCCTGCCTAGAATCCCCCAAGTCAGGTCCTGGGGGCGTGGCCAGGTGGAGCTCCACCCAGAATCTCCAAGTAAGGGTCTGGGGGCGTGGTCGGGGTGGAGCTCCGCCTAGAGTCCCCCAGTGAGGGGCTGGGAGCCGAGTCAGGCCTCAGCTCCACACTAATAAGTATGAATCCCGGGGCTTATGATAATAAATAGAGGAGTGGAAGAAAAATCACCCGCTGTGGAAGTCTGAGGAAGTGGGAGGGACTTTTTTGCTGTGGAACGTCTGTGCCCATGCCTGGGCTGTAGTGGTAGTCTAACCCTTCACACCCCATCCCCCAAGCTCCTTCCAAGTCCAGACAGAGAAAGGAATTCCTGGCTGAGTCTAATTTAAAACAAACAAATAAACAATGTTTGGAGGGAGGAGAATGAGAGGAATGCGGGCGTGGCTCCTCCCTGCCGCCGGAGAATTTGGGCTTGGGACTTGCAGGGACAGAGGTCACCATGACCCCAACAAACCCCTACCCCATCTCTGCAAGGAGCTGGGAAGCACTGTTAAGCCCACCCTAGCCCGGCCTTCCAGCATTACTCTTGTTTTATGGCCTCTTTGCTCGGCTGGCTGCAAATTAGGGGAGGGAAAAAGAAAAGAAACAAGGGAGGCGGGGATAACAGAGAACAGATTCCGGATCCCCGGGTCCCCAGAAACCTTTGTTTCTTAAGGCTGGGCAGCTCTGGACTTGGAGAACCCGTTAGTGTTTTTCCTTCAAGGAAAGCTCTGCGGAGAGCAAGAGACAAAAAATTTCTCAGGTAGTTTGAAAAACAACGAGGGGTGTGTGTGTGTGTGTGTGTGTGTGTGTGTGTGTGTGTGTGTGTGTAGTGTAGTGTATTTCTGCAACCTGGGTGGGTCTTCGTTGTCATCTCAGTACTTGGGAAGCTGGAGCAGGAGGATTGTGGCAATTTTAATGATGACTGGGCTACATGAGACCTTGATTGTCTCAAAACATTGTTGGTACACAACTATCACGCCAGCATTCAGGAGTTGGGGGTGGGGAAATCAAGCATTCAAGGCTATCCTTGGCTACATGAGACCCTGTCCCAAACCCTCTTTCCCAAATTAAAAAAATATAATAAGGTTGAGAGCCTGCCTGGATGGTGAGGCCCCAGTATGGAATCCCCAGGATTGAAAACTAAAATACAGTTTTACTTATCCCCTTCCTGATACATCTCTGAATTCCACAAACTGTCTGGAATCCACGGGGGTGGGGGGGAGAGAAAGAAAGAAAGAAAGAAAGAAAGAAAGAAAACATCTTAGCGGCCCAGGTTTGCAGATGATAGGATGAAGCCACACCTTGCTTGTTTTTGTAGCAGGGAACTATTTTATCTGGATAGAAAGCCGCTCAGAAAACACAGCAGCAAGGGAAGCCGTGTGGGTCTGTCTGATTCTAGAATTCTCCAGGATAAAGTCTGGGAACTTTAACCCTGTTGGAACCACGGGGAAGTTGGGGGAGCAGGCAGGATTATCTCTCTTTAATATTTCTATTTTCGTGTGCTTGGGTGTCCTCCCTGCTTGTATGGCTGTGCACCTGGGTCCCCCGGAGGAGCAGCCAGAGCTCACGGCCCATGGGTCAGCCCCATCTAGATCTGCTCAAAGCCAAGAGGCAACAGCAGTAGCTCATGTTTCAGAGTCACTTGGACTACCAAGACTGGCTACTGGGAAGGCCACGTCTGTGCCTAATCCTGGGGTGTGTTAGCCAATGGTTCTTGTCTGGAGCACTGTCAGTCTAGGGGGTTTACTTTAAAGTGAGTATGTATGGGGTTGGGGATTTAGCTCAGTGGTAGAGCGCTTGCCTAGCAAGCGCAAGGCCCTAGTTCGGTCCCCAGCTCCGAAAAAAAAAAAAAAGGGCTGGGGATTTAGCTCAGTGGTAGAGCGCTTACCTAGGAAGCGCAAGGCCCTGGGTTCGGTCCCCAGCTCCGAAAAAAAAAACCAAAAAAAAAAAAAAAAAAAGAAAAAAAAAAAAAAGTGAGTATATATTGTTGTGTAATTGTAGGCGAGTATAAGATAATGTGATTTGTCCAGGCTGTAATCAACAACCTTGGGGTTATCTGTCCCTCCTCCCTCCGCAAAGGCCTCCCTCCGCCCTCCCTAGGTGGAGCCCTCTCCTCCTCTTTTTGTTTCCCACATTAGGTCATCAGAACCCTACTATTCTCACCCCAAGCCCCTCCCCCTCTTACACTTTCCCGGCTTCTGTACTTACTACAATCTACATTCCCCCCACCCCCCAGGTCTGAAGATGTGACCGTTTGAGCCTCCAATAAGAGAGAACGTTGGATGTTTGTCTTTCTGGGTCTGGGCTCCTGCGCTCAGTGCTGTGTCCTTTGGAATTCCAGCCACTGAACTTGCAAGTTTCGTGATTGTTTTTCCGGATAAGTACATAATACCCTACAGTGTCCACAGACGATATTTTCACTGCCTATTCGTCGGTTGAAGAACGTTTGGGTTGTTTCTGGTGTATTTCTCTTCTGCCAGTGAAATGAGCCAATTCACCGCGGATTAGAAAACGTATTCAAGGCAGGTTTATTGGGAAGCTTGCAGGTGAATTCACTGGCCCCGAGTGCAGTTGCCATGGGAAAGGGGAGGGAGGGGTGGGGGAGGGAGAGGAAAAGTCAGAGAGAAGAGAAAGAGAGCAAAATATCTGAATTTATATAGGGTGGAGCCTCTGGGGGAAGGGCAGCCCAGCCTCGGGGCTGGAAAGTTCAGGGTTGGGGGCAGGGTATGCCAGGCAGGGACTGAGGGATCCTGGGAAAACCTGGAGGTCAGGTCTTCTTTGGCGCGTAGTAGGCACCTCAGCCCCTAGTCCGGGGGTCTGAAACCGGCTCCATTTCTTAGCTCTTCTACGTGTAGAGCAGTAAAGACGAAGGCTGAGCTGGTCTCTGTGGAGTCGGAGGCCTCTGGACTCATGCCAAGAAGCGGTATAGTTGACTCACTTCGGAGACTTCGTCTTAGGTTTTGGGAATTCAACCCGCGGGTTTCTGTGGTAGCTTCCGCTCTTTGCAGCCCCACCAACGGTGAATGGGACTTCTTCCCACCGCCTCCAGCAGGTTTTGTTGCCGGGCTTTGCCTTTCTGACTCCGGTGGTCAGGTTGAAGGTAAATCCGTCTTGCTGAAGGCACATTTAGGACCACCGGAAGTTGATCGTCCCAGAGGCTTCCTTCCTGCCGTCAAGGTTCCAGGGTTCAAGGAAATACTACATCACCTGACAAGCGAGCGAAGGAGGCAGTTCAAACAGCCCCTGTTGGCTGAGACACGTATGACCATGACGGTGACCACCGAGGCACAGCTGTCTCTCTGTGGAAACCTCCTGTTGGGTTTCAGACCTGGGACAAGAAGGTGAGGTGCACACTTACATACCAAAGCAGACCTGGCCTCCAGATGCTCCCAGCATCCCTCAGTCCTTACCCGGTGTACTCTGCCCCCAACGCTGAACTTTCCAGCCCAGGGGCTGGGCTGCCCTTCCCTCAGAGGCTCCTCCCTACATAATCTGGACATTTTCATCTCTCTGCCCCTTCCTTCTCTCGCTCTCTCTGTCCACCCGAGAATGGTTTCCCAATAAACCTGCATTCATATACCATATTTTAATCTGGTTTGAATTGGCTCATTTCAGTGGTGGAGAAATAACTTATCACCAACAGCTAGCTGTCTAATTGCCCACTCAACAGAAGGAAAACCAGGCCTGGTACCAGAAGCCTGGCCAGCTTCCTAGGGCCAGTCAGGTCCTGGACCTTGGAAGCAACTGCCACCCTTAGGGCAGACCAACACAATTCTTTTTTTTCTTTCGGAGCTGAGGACCGAACCCAGGGCCTTGCGCTTGTTAGGCAAGCGCTCTACCACTGAGCTAAATCCCCAACCCCCACAATCCTTAACTATATTGTAGCTCTTATCCTTGTACCCATGGATAAGAACAGTCACCACCCTCAGTCATCAAAGAAGACCCTCCTTAGGCAGAGAGGGATCCTGGCTCCAAGAGGAACATCACAGCTCCTTTGTCTGCGACTCAGTGGATGCAGGCAAAGGTGGGGCAGAGAGACTGTAAGAGGCAGACTACCAGGAAACGGACTGCAACTCCATTCTAGAAACAGCTGCGTGAAGGAGACTGGAACATTAGCAATATCAATGGACAGGCTAACACGGTCAGAGGAAAATGTCACTCAGTCCCATCCCTAGACAAAGAACTACATACAGGCAGCTGATGACTGCTGGGAGAGGGAGAGGTAGCCTCTCCCAGGGATCAGCCCCCTTCCTGAGGGTCCAATGCAGAGTGGTCAGCTCCGAATCTACACGCACACATGTGTGCACACGCGCGCGCGCGCGCACACACACACACACACACACACACACACACACACACACACTAACAGACACTATTCAGGCTGCAGAGATGGCTCAGCGGTTAAGAGCACAGACTGCTCTTCCAGAGGTCCTGAGTTCAAACCCCAGCAACCACATGGTGGTTCACAACCATCTGTAATGGGATTTGATGCCCTCTTCTGGTGTGTCTGAAGACAGCTACAGTGTACTCAAGTAAAAATAAAATATATATATATATATATATATATATATATATAAAGACATTATCCATGTGAGAGTGAGGGCAGCAGTGGAGGTTTGGGGGTTAGAGGGAGGAAAGGGAGGTGGGAAATGATGGAATTCCAAGTTTAAAATGTGTGAGCCAGCTAGGCCGCGATGGTACACATCTTTAACCCCAGCTCTCCAGAAGCAGAGGTAGGTGAATTTCAAGGCCAGCCTGGTCTACAGAGTGAGGTCCAGGACAGCCAGGGCTACACAGAGAAACCCTGTCTCACAACCAAGAAAGAAAAGAAAAGAAAAGAAAAGAAAAGAAAAGAAAAGATTGAGCCAGGCAGGGTTCTACCACAAAGACAGGGAAGGGGAAATGGTCCACACCAAACCAAGTATTGCAAATGATTCCTGTGGGCAAAAGGAGAAACCAGGTTTGTTCCAGTGAAATCTCACTGGGTACATAAACCACTCTTGAGAGTAGGTATCACATCCAGTAGCTGGTATACACATATTGTGTGTGCGTGTGTGTGTGTGTGTGTGTCTGTCTGTCTGTCTGTGTTTGGCTGGTACTCTTTGTTGTTGTTGTTGTTTGTTTGTTTTTTGGTTTTCAGCACAGGGTTTCTGTGCCTCCCAAGTGCTAGGCTATTGCCTGGCTTGTTTTTAGCATTTTTGATTTACTGGGTTTTTGTTTGTTTTTTTTAGGAGAAGGAGAAAAAAAGATAAAGTTGGTTGTGTAGGGAGGTAGAGAGGAGCTGGAGGAGATGGGAGATGGGAAAACATGATCAAAATATAGTATTTGAAAAATATTAATAAAAAATAAGAATACAGATCCGGCCTTAGCTACAAGGTAAGACACAGTCCCAAAGAAAAGAGGCCAGGCCAGACGGGTCAGCGCTGAGTGCTGCTCCTGAGGCAGGGACACAAGGTAGCTCAGGGCCCAGAACTGACAGGGCGAGAAGGGAGAAGCGACTGCTGTAAGTTGTCCTCTGACTTCTGTGAATGTGCACGCGCGTGTGTGCGCACGCACACACACAGACACAGACACACACACCAGAAATATCAACACACAAATCTAAACCTAGCGTTTCTCTTGTTTCTTCTAAAAGAGAAAAAAGTCTGGCCTGGCAGTGCATTCCTACTGCCCCTGCACTCAGGAGGGAGATGAACGAGAGCTCAAATTTCAAAGGCATCATCTCCCACATAGTGAGTTTGTGGCCAGCCTGGGCTACATGAGACACAGTCTTAAAAAAAGAACAAAGAAAAGAAAGGAAAAATGCTGGGCTGGTTTTTCACAATGGCATGATGTTTCTTCTCCATTGGAGGCCGTGTGAGGCTGACCACGCAGTGCAGGCTCCAGGAGGGTCGGTCACTCATCGGGTCGGCTGTAATGGTGTCTGTCACCAGGCAGAGTGCGGGAAGGCCACCTGAGCCACAGCGGGGGCTGAGATCAAGTGTTGGTTGTCCACCATGAATTATTGATGCTGCCAAGATCACCCCACACTCTGTGAGCTCCTCATCTCCAGTTTCCTGCATTAGCCTTGATAAAAAATCCCTGGTGGAGGGCAGCGTGTAGTGTTAGGACAGGGCAGGGGGTCCCGCACCTCCAGGGTGATGACATTCCAAGGCCGTGACACTTGGGAACCAGACTCCATGGCTCAATATCAGAGATCAGCGTGGTTTCACCTGCCTTGGTTTTTCAGGGATAGGGTCTCGCTGTGCTATGTAGGCCAGGCTGACCTGGAACTTGTAACCCATTCTTCTTTCCTCTCCAGAGCTGGGATGACGGACATGCCCCAGCTGACACTGTAGCTGAAACTGTACCACCATGCAGGGTCTCCGCACTGGTGCTGTAGACATGGGTGAGATCAGACCATTTTCTGAAGGAAAAAGAAAAAAGAAAAAAAGGAAAGAAAAAAAAAACTATTTTGAGACTGAGTCTATCTATGTAGCCCTGGTCCTCCTTGCCCAACTGTGACCCATATGCATCTCCTGCAATTGGCCACCATCCCTGGGGACAGCATGCCTCTGGAGGAGAAGCCTTTCTTGTACTGTTGGGATTCTTGGACTCCATACTTAGCTTTGGCCATGCTTCCTCCCAGGCCATCATGCAAAGTCTGTCCTTGGTATCTGGCTTTTATTTTTACATTAAGAAGGTGTCTTAGGGGGTTGTTGATTTAGCTCAGTGGTAGAGCGCTTTGCCTGCAAGTGTAGGGCCCCGGGTTCAGTCTCCAGCTCAAAAAAAAAAAAAAAAAAAAAAAAAAAAAAAAAAAAAAAAAAGGTGTCTTAGGTGGGCAGGTGGTGCAGGCCTTTAATCCCTGCACTGAGGCGGCAGAAGCAGGCAGATCTCTGACTTTGATGCTAACCTGGTCTATAGGGTGAGTTCAGAACAGGCAGGGCTACACGGGAGAAACCCTGTCTTGAAAACAAAGGAAGATGCCCTAGGGCTGAGGCCCTGTGAAGCCTGGGACTCATTTCCCTGCACCCTACAAACCTGCTTGGTGGTGCACACCTGTCCCTCGGTATCAGCAGAGGAAGGAGGACTGGGAGTTCAGGGTCATCCTCCGCTACCGTGTGAGCTGGAGACCAGCCTGAGCTACTGGGGACTCCATCTCAAATCAAAAAACAAAAACACACCCTTTATACCCACAGATTATAAAATCTAAGGTCTCGAAGGCCCGCAAAGGGGCGGTCTCCAAAAATTCACCCTGGAACTATTGGCCGAGGGCTCCCCAGGTCCCCTGGTGGGCCTTCACCATGACCTGGCTGCCGGGCAGCAAGGAAGCAGCAGCTGGGCCACTTCCAGACTGGTTCAGGCTCACTGTCTTATCTGGACATCTCCCTCTTAATGAAACTTGCATAGGGGCAAGCCTGCAAAGGGCCTGTCGCTATCCCGGTCTCCATGACTGTAAGGAGGTCCAGGGTGCCTGGCCCTACTCCATCTGCTGTCCTGGGTGCCCAGCAGCCTGGTCTACGGTGATGCAAACACCCTATGAGCTCAGAGAAAGTCAACCCACCATGTTGAGGTTTGGTCTGTTGCTCTGTATTGTGACACTAAATCCTGCATCCCCGGTCTAGGTGCCCCTAGATATAATAGGGTCCTAGAGATAATTCTCACAGATGTCAGCTTTTGTTGTGTAAACCTTGTTCCCTATTTAAAACCACTGGTTCGATAAAGATACCTACAGCCTCTAGCAGGGCAGAAGAGAGCTAGGTAGTGCTGTGCTTCCTGGGCTTAGGGTCTGAGGAAGAGACATGGGGTGGGTGCATTATGAGGGCGTGGCCATGACTGGGGTAAGAGCTGTCGACGCGGTGGAACACGGTAAGTCATATCGTGGGGTTATTGACAGAGGAGTAGAGAAATATCATAAAGGGTTGATATCTGCCCAGCTCTAGTACTTTTAAGCATTATAAATTTTAATCATCAATATAATATAATCTAAATATAAAGGTTTGTGTCTTTTATTGGGAACTACATGATCTAAGGTGGGGTAGAAACCCCCCAAATAATGTGTGCTCCAACACAGTGCGGGGCTGCGCTCTGCCTAAGGATCCAAGGAGAGTTGTTTCTGGCCGTTTACACTCCAAAGGGGCTTACCAAGCAATTAGTACAGGGCAGTCTGCATGTGTACCTGTGCCTGAATATAGTCTCTCTCTGGAATCAAGAGCCTTGTGTAGCCCAGGCTGGCCTTAAATGCACTACGTAGCCAAAGATGCCATTGAACTCCTCCTGATCCCCCTGCATCTTTCTCCCCAGTTGTGGAGTAATAGGTTGTACCACCAAGCTGGGCCCTGTGGGGCGGGGAATGGAAGCCTGGTGGGTACTGTCCACACTGAGCCCTGGCTCTAAATGTTTCTCTATGAACCCTGTTGCTGCTTTGGCTCTACATTTGTTGGTTCAATTTACACGTGTAGACCCTGTTTCCCACAAAAAGGCACATTCCCTGGTCTCTGGTTGTCAGGGATGTGGACGGACAAAACGGAACTCACCCAGGCAAAGCAAGGTATCCCAGTGGGTAAAGCCGCTTGCCATCAAGCCCGATGTCCTGAGTTCGAATCCCGTGATGCATACAATGGAAGGAGAGAAGTAACTCTTCTGAGTTGTCCTGACACTTCCACACTTACATCATGGCACATGCCACCATCACCCCAGAAATCAATAAATGTAATTAAAAAAAAAAAATAGAACCTGGGCTGACGTGGCTTTTTTTTTTTTTTTTTCCGAGCTGGGGCCCGGGCCAGGGCCTTGAGCTTGCTAGGCAAGTGCTCTACCACTGAGCTAAATCCCCAACCCTGGGGCACACGCTTTTAATCCCAGCACCAGCACTCAGGCAACAGAAGTCCACAGATCTTAGTGGAGGCCACTCAGGTCTACACAGTAATTCCAGGAGAGCTGGGGCTTTGTTGAAAAACCACATTTCCAAAACCAATTTAAAAAAATCCAAAAGCCAGGACAGGTTCCTCTCCTGCACCTCTTCCGCGTTGCTCTGGGCCTGTTGTGAACAGCCGTTGTTTCCATCCGATGACGTTTTGGCTTCTTGTTGAGCCCTTCAGGAAGTTCGGCTCCCTCCTGACTTTTTCCTAGGCTGTTTCATGTGGGGCCTGTTCTAGAAATGTGTTTACCGCCTGTTTTCCTTCCTGGTCCAGCATCAATCATTCGTGGCCCAGCTACAAGCTTTAGTATAATATGGACCCTTAATGATTGATCACAATCGTTCACTGTGTTCAGTGCTGGGTGGTTTGAAACCCAGGACCATTACCGTGGGAAAAAGAACTTCTTTACTCTTGACCTCGCCCCTGCCCCATCACTGAGGGGATTCTAGGCGGGACTCCACCCTGACCACGCCCCCAACCCCCTCACTGGGGGGGGTTCTAGGCGGGGCTCCACCCTGACTACGCCCCCAGCCCCCTCTCACTGGGGGTTCTAGGCGGGGCTCCACCTTGTGATTTTTTTTTTTACTGGTTTGAGACGGGTTGACCTTGAACTTCGTTTTTGCCCTGCTGCCTCCATCTTTAGGGGCTGGAAGCCAGGGCTTAGTACATGAAAGACAAACCCACAGAGCACAGCTGCAGCCTTCAGAACATCTTATTTTGGCCGGGGTGGGGGTGGGGTGGGGGGGTTGGGAGGTCAGGGGGTCACTTTTAGAGACAAAGTTTCTTGATAACAGCATGATCCTCACTGTCCTGGAACTCTTTCTATAGATCAGGCTGGCCTCGAACTCAGAGAGATCTGCCTGCCTCTGCCTCCCAAGTGCAGGGACTAAAGGCATGCGCCACCACCTCTTAGCCTCAAAATAACTTAAAACATACTTTATTTGGCTGGATATGGTGACACACTTTAATCCTGGCACTGAGGAGACAGGCGGTGGATCCTTTTGAGCTTAAGGCCAATCTGGTCTTCATAGTGAGTTCCAGGACAGTCAGGGCTGTGGACAGAGATAATGTCTCAAAAAAAAAAAAAGACAAAATCCAAAAGTGCTTTTTAAAAGGTTTATTTATGTCTTTTATGTATATGAGTACATGCTAGAGAGGGAAGCAGATCCCATTACAGCAGCCATCTCCCCAGCACGAGTACTTTTTCTTTTAGTGGGCCTGGAGAGATTTTTGTTATGTATGTGTGGTGTGTAAGTGCTAGTCACATGTCACAGGGCTCTCTCGGTGGTCAGAGGATAAACACAGGAACGGGTTCTTTCTTCTTCAACTGGATTCTAGGGTTCAAACTCAGGGCAGTAGGCTTCTGCTGCTAGCCATTTTGCCTGTTCATTCATCTAGGTGGTTGTGAAGAATTAAAACAAAAAGCTCTGTGAGGTAGAAGTCACCTCTTGTACAAGTACCTGTGAGAGACGTTAAGATTGTCCCCTGTTCAGAAACAGAGGTGTGCTGGGAGGAGGGAGAGAGAGGTCGGGCACAGTACTGGGACAGCCATCACGTACACAGAACACTTCTTTCTGCACAGGAAGTATGTTCCCATGGCCAGTCTCCCGACCTCAGCATCCATGAATCCACTTCCTCTCTTTAGATCCCTTTTTCCAGATATAAGCTATCATAGAGTCCTAGGTTGCGTGCTCTTCTGTGATGAGGTTTCCCACTAAGCATGGAGTCCTCAAGATCCCTCCACACAGGTGTCGGAGTCTCGCTCCTGTTTGTGACTGTGGAGGAAGGGCTGGACTGTGTCCACCATCCATATTCACAGCCCAGCTGACTCTCTGAACACACATACCCATACCTAGAGGACCACGCTGCTGAGCCAGCCTGCCTGCCTCCGGCCCATGGCAACCACCACAGCTACTTCGGATTCTGCGTGCCGGGATGGCTAAGATGCCAGGACATTTCTGGGTATCCCTGGAAAAGCAGACCAATCACTCCTCCTGGGCGGGATGCTTGTGGCTCCCAAAGTCTTCTCTGGGAGTGGCTATCTTGGATCTTTTCAGGGAGTGGCAGGGTTGGGTGACCTTCCCTGCTGGTCTGGGGGGTGGGGTGACACAAGGGCGGAGAAGTCTAAACATGGACGTACCTTCAAGGTCACTAGCTTCCATCTCGGTGGTCAGTAGGGGCTTGCAGGGTGCAGAGTTGGAAGTTCCGAGAAGCTCCCCTCGGCCTTCCCAAATCATCAAGAACAATTTCTTTTTGCCAGCATCTGTTTATTTTGTGTGTCTCTGTGGAATCAAACCCTGCAGCATGACAGTGGTAGGCAGAGTTTCCTCTTCCTCCTTGTACGGTGCAGAGGCCATGGACTGAACTCTGTCTCACAGGGCCTTCCTGGAGTCCTGGTGTTAGGAGGTTAAAAACCTGAAACTTCTCTTCAGTGGACCTCCTCAGACCCAGACTCCCTGGCCATGCACTAAACTGTCCAGGAGAAGTTTGGTAAATGGGGAAGGGATCCTTACTCAGCATCATGTATATACAACTTAAAAAAAATCCTTTGAGAGTCTATGTAGCCCTGGCTGTTCTGGATCTTCCCAGGTAGACCAGGTTAGCCTCAAACTCTCAGAGATCTGCCTGCCTCTGCCTTCCAAGCCTGGGATTAAAGGTGTGCACCATCACACCCGGCTAAACAAAATCTTAAAAAAAATTATAATTCACACACAAGCAGCAGGATTGGTAGCTCAGGCCAGTCAGGTCATGTTTCTGAGAAGTTAAGACAGAAGGGTCTCTGGGGTTGGGGATTTAGCTCAGTGGTAGAGTGCTTGCCTACCAAGCGCAAGGCCCTGGCTTAGGTCCCCAGCTCCGGGGAAAAAAAAGAAAAAGAAAAAAAAAAGTCAGAAGGGTCTCAGCCTTCAAAGTTCCTTCCTAGATCCCCAGTAACTGTGACAACGGGCTGTGGCTCAGGAGTTCTGAAGCCCTGGGTTCCATCCCCAGCAAGGCAAACAACCAAGAAGTAACAACCAACCCTAGGCTATTTCCTTTAGTGGAGACATTGGCCTTGTTTTCCCTTCAATAGAGGAATAAACTGAGGCTTGTCTCTACCTTCCTCGTATTGTTCCGAGAGTTTCACTTGGCTCTGGCTCTGGGCCCTCGCCCCAGCCTCCATCCCCTCCTACAGGGGGGTATCACTTTCCCTGGTAACAAGCGAGGTAGTGTGCCTCTCAGACAAAGGCCAGGTGAGCTGTCCCTCCTCGCCTCAATCATTCATGAAGATAGCAGCTGGCGAGGCTGGGGTGGGCGCTGAGCAGGCTCAGACACAGTCAGGCCAACCATGTGGGAGAACTAAATAATACATCAGCCAGGGACATCTTCCCCAACAGGTGTTCTGCATAGGGACAGGGAGACTGTAAAACGGCTAGCCACTAAGCCATGGCTCCCCCAGAAGCCAGCCCCCTTGAGGAGGACACCTAAGTCGTTGGCCATCTGGGGTGGAAGCTTCCTAAGCCTGGCTTGTTTGCAGGACTAAAAGCCATTCACAACCTCGAGAAGGGTCATCGTGACCAGTGCTGGCCTCCAGGCTGTGATCCCCAGAGCCCAGGAATGTGGCCCAGGACTGTGGAAGCAGCAAACAGTGGTCTAGTTGGGCAGGAGAGGGACTGAGTCCTATTCTTTATAGGTGCAGTTCAGGGTCCTGAAACTGAAATTATCCAGGCCAGACTTAGCAGGAGACAGTGTTAGGAGGAGGCAGTTGTGAAGACAGAAACACACACAGGACTCTGTCACAAGTTGTGGACACTTGGAGCTCCAGAGTGTGGGAGAGGCAGAAAAGGCCTTCCTGTGCAAAGCCTGGTTTCAGACTTCTGGGCTCCAGATGCAGGGCTCACATCTGTGGTGTTAGAGGCAGTCCAGTGGGGGTTGCATCACAACAGCAATACCAACCATTTATCCATTTAAAAAATAACGATCTGGGAGCATTGGGAAAGGAAGCCAGCGTCTCCTGCTGAGCCATGTCCCCAGTGGCCAACTGAAGCATTCTAGGCAGGGGTTCCACCCGGAGCCACACTCCTAACTCACTGGGGAATTCTAGGCAGAGATGCCACCCTTGAGCCACATCCCTAGGCCCTCACTGGGGCTTCTAGGCAGAGGTGTCTTTCTCCTCTCCCTGGTCTCTCTTCTAAGTTGCCTAACCTGGTCTTAGAACTCACTCTGGCTAGGCCTAGGCCTGTCATTCCATCACTCAGGAGCTGAAACAGGACGATTGATCACTGCATGCTTCAGGTCAGTCTGAGAAGGAATTCTAGGACAATCTGGGTCACAGAGTTGAGAACTTATCTCAAAACAAACAATCCGGGCTGGAGACATGGCTCAGTGAGTGGCTAAGAGCACTGACTGCTCTTCCAGAGGTCCTGAGTTCAATTCCCAGCAACCACATGGTAGCTCACAGCCATCTGTAATGAGATCTGATATCCTCTTCTGGTGCGTCTGAAGACAGCGACAGTGTACTTATAATAAATAAATAAATAAGTAAATAAATAAATAAATAAAAAACAAAACCCCCAAACAATCCTAGCTGGGCACTGCGGCGCCCACCTTTGATTCCAGCACTCAGGAGGCAGAGGCCGGTGGAGCTCTGTGAGGCCAGCCTCAAGGCTAGGTCCCTGCAGTGGGGGTTTGAGATGCTGAATTCCGGCCTGTTTCAGCAACCTTGAGGAAAGTTAAAGGGAGTCTGGAGTTCGAGAGGAACCTGCCCCAGAGGCCTGCGGTGCAAAGGTCCCAGGCAGGGTTAGAAAAGAGTCAGGTGGGTTAGAGAACGTTCCCCACTGAGTATTGGAGGTCTAATTCTGAACAGAAAACAGATAAGGAGTTGAAGGTGAGCAAGACCGTTCAAGGGTTCTGAGAATCCAGACGTGGTGGGGCAGGCCATTAACTCGGGAGGCAGATCTGTGTGTTTAAGGCCGGCATGGTCTACAAAGGAAGTCCAGTATACATGGCCAGGGCCACACGCCGAAACCCTGTTTCCATAAAAAAGGTTGGGGGGGGGGTGGTCTCTGAAGTAGCTTTCAACAAACTCTGCTAATGCAGACAGACAGACCTGTGCTCGGAGATCAGCAGTCTCCAACTTCACTGGCAGCCACCCATGCAGGTTGGCTTCTGAGGGTGGGGCCCCTGCTTGGCACCAGCCTTCCAGAGAACAAAAACTGGCAGCCAACCTTGTCCTTAATGGTCCAGCCAGGACCTGATAGGAGTCACAGAGGGCTCAAATCCTACGCCTTGTTGTGGGTTTTTTTTCTAAATCCGCGGGACGGTCCTGATTAGGGATTCTGGGCCTTCAAGCTAGCTGCTCTGTCGGCTGGCTGGGGCCTGAAAGACCTAACTCCCAGCGAGGCCTCCGTGGAAATCGGCAGCCGCCCCTAATCCAGGCTGGAATCCTCTGGCACCAGGCCCGCGTTGGGGCTCCAAGGCTGTTGGGCCACTGGCCAGGTCTGCAAGGAAACCAGCATAGCTGCCAGCCTCTTCCCCCCCCCCTCCCGCGCGCCCTGGACTACAGAAAAGGGAGGCCAGGCCGGGTGCTGAGCTCACCTCCCTTGCAAGGCGGAGGAGAAACTTTCCCCCCTTGCCTGGCCTTTTTTGTTTTTTAGCAGATAACCAGGCCGACAAGAATCCGAATGGTTTGCGCCTTTGAGATTCAAGCCCCACCAAAGGATCTCTGTTTTGTAGCATGCACTAGACTTTGGAGAACCTATCTCCATCTGCGACCACCAGGACTGGAAGGCAGAATCCTAGCTCCTGGGGTGAAGGTACAAGAGGGCGACTCCTGGGTTTATTTGTAGGGCATGCAACTGGACACTTTGTAGCCTCCGTTTCCCCAAGTGTAGGCAGAACCAGCCACAATGCGGCTCGTTTCCTTGGTTTCCCAATTTCTGCAACATAGGTGGAGCTTGGCTGCTGTGGGTAGACAAAAGACGGAAAAGGATGATTCACAATCTAGTCGCGACTACGTCTGTGAAGCACGTGGCCTCCATCTCGCTGCGATCTAGTCCAGGAGAAACTCGGCTGAAAGTCCAAGTTTTGGCCACGTGACCGCAAGCAAGCTAGGGCAATACTGGGTTTTCTGCCCGGTTCTAAGATGGCGAAGCACCTTGCTTTACCCTCATGTTGGAGGCCAACGGCTTCTATTGCCCGCTTGCAATATGGAGGTGGACTGCCGAAAGCACGCTTCTCTGAATCTGACCCGCCACGTACCCACTCTCAAGATGGCGTCCCACGGGTTGGATAAAGACTTGCTCATTGGCTCAGACGCTATCACGTGCCCCTACTCATTCACGCCCTCCCCCTCCCCCACAGGCCGTTTCCGTCTTCCGTCCTGACTGACGGCCGTACAGTCCAATAGCCGACTAGTGTCTGTCTGAGTTTCACCCTTGGAGTAACATTTTGACCAATAGAAGGCCTTGGCGGGGGCAGGCGGGGTTGACCACGCCCACAGACTGCGGCGGGAGCCAATGAGTATCGCGCGCGGGGGACGTGTGCGGGCGTCTCCGCCATCTTGTGAGTCTATAACTCGGAGCCGTTGGGTCGGTTTCTGCTATTCCTGCGCCTCCGCTCCGTCCCCCGCGGGTCTTCTCTGTGTGCCATGGACGGGTGAGTACTGCCGCATCCCTAGCCCGCCGCTCGCTTTCCGCTGTGCCCCAGCCATCGCTGGCGCCCGCGGGGGCTTTTTACCCCCGCCGACCCATCCAACCGCTGCGACGCGCGCGCGCGGCCTCAATCCGCGTGGCGCGCTCGGAACCCCTGATATCTGAGGCCCGCAAGGAAGCCGGCTGGTTTAGGTTGGCCGCACCCATACTTCGTCTCCCCTCAACCCTCTAGCCCAGCGCACTTCCGGTGCTCGCGCGGCTCATCCGGAGTAACCCGGAGCCCCTTCCCCGCCCTCAGCGTGCACGCGCGCTTCCCCGGTGAGGCGCGTTCACTTGAGGCGGCTTGGCCGCTGTGATCCTTCCCGCCTCCCGTACCCTAATTGGTGCCGGCTCGCCCAGTGCCCAAGAAATGTCCCTTCGCATTCCGCGTGCAACCCCGCGTGCGCGCGCACAGTAGGGCGCGCGTCCCTTAGCGCGTGCGTGCGTGGGCCTGTGCTGAACGCGCACGCCCTTCCCGCCTCGGGGGAGGTGTCCGGAGAAAGCCCCCAGAGCCCCCGGACGGAGAAGCTGTGGGATAGAGGGGTTCAGTTGGCTCTCCCGCGTGGGCGCCGGCCTGGCATCCGTATCTCCTACATGCTTCCGGGAGATGCCTCTCTACTCGGCAACTTTTTGTAGTTTTCGGTTTGTTTTGGAGACAGGATCTCATTGTAGGCTGGCCTGAATCCACTTCTGTCTGCCTGCGTACTGGTGGGACTTAAAGACCTGAGTCAACAGGCCCCGACTTTTTTCTTGAAACTTTTAGTTAAGGTTTTTGGATAAGGAATGGCCTTGAATTCTTGAATCTTCCACCTTAACCTCCCTAGTGTTGTGAGTCAGTCACCAGGCCTAGTAAGCTTTTCCTTTTTCTTTTTTAAGACTCAATTCTGAAAAGTAGCTTGGCCTATCTTCAAGCTCAGTACCAATGGCAGTCCCCCTGCCTCAGCTGTCTGAGTGCTGAGATGACAGACTGGAGTCTCCAGTTGCTGCCTTTTAGCAACTTATTCAGGATCTTTGAGCGGGGTGTGGTGGTGCACACCTTTAATCCTGGCACAGACGGGCAGTGCTGTGTAGAGAAACATTGTCCCAGACAGAATCTTTGAAAACAGTAAATCAGGCAGAGGGGTACACAACCCAGCCACCATTCGTGAAAGGATTCACTAGGCAGACAGACCTCTGAGAGTCACTTCATGGCCGGCTTGCTGCTCCTGTAAGCAGGCTAGGTGTTAAGGCAGTGTGCAGTCACGAGGGGCTTGGGTTGATCAGTAACCTGGGGTGTATCCGGGCAGCTCTGTTGGTTTGTAAATGGTAACAAGGCCACTTAGCCTGCTGTCAGCAGCCTGGCCCTGGAGCTCCCAGCCCCCATCAGGAAGCACTGTCTTTGGCTGCTCCTTACCTACATTTCAGGCTCCCAGCGTTGTAGGATACTCAGGAGTTGAGTATTATTGGCCCAGATCACTGGTATGCTTTGTAAAAACTGGACCTCTTAATGCATTGAAAGGCAGGGTCTGGGTCCTGCGTGAAAGGGGGGAGGGTCTCCAAGGACAATAATGGCCCTCTTTCAAGTTGAGACTTAGTGGGTGGCTCACTCCCCCTGCCTCTCTAAGCTGGACTGGCCTTGCAGTGCTCATGTCTCTCTTTCTCTCCACAGCATCGTCCCAGACATAGCAGTCGGTACAAAGGTAGGTGTCTCTAGCTTGGCATTGCACCCAGCCTCCCCTGTAGTCAGAGAAAGGCTTGCTTACCGCAGTGGCCTGCCTCAGTCCAGGGTCTACAAAGATGGTAGGCGGAAGACAGCACAGATCACACAGAACTTCCTGAGTCTTAAGTTTTAGGGGCCTAGGGCCCATTTGTGGGTCTGGTGGTTCTGTCTTTCTGCTGGCCTCTTTCTGACTGGTTTTGCCTTGTCCCACCCTGTGGCCTTCATCTGCGCAGTGAGGTCAGGCCTTCGGACACATACTTTGGTGTTGCCTCTGGGTTTGGTTTGAAAGGCTGTGGCATGTAAGGTGAAAACTGAGTTGCCACCCGTTTGGTGCTGTCTTCTTGTTTGTCGAGTCTTTGCTATTCAAGCAACTCTCAACCCTGGTCTCTTCAGCTCCTTGAGTATCTGGGGAGACAGAATAGTCCTACCTCCAGTTCTACTGCTTCTGTGGGTGGAGCCGAGAGCTAGACGGGTGCAGGTGTCCTGAGTCTTTTTTGACCAGCAGAGGTGTGTTTGTGTCGGCTTGGTCTTGCTGTGTTAGGTGGGCTACTTAGACTTGTGTGCTAAGCTGTAGTAGGTGGCAAGTAGTTTGGAGTTTCTCCCCCTCAAAGGCCTCCTGTAGGTTAGGCCCTGAGGGCCACCTCAGCTGCTGCCAGCTGATTTGCTACCAGGCTGCTGTCTGGACTAGTCTCACTCTCCTGAGTGGACGCTGTCTCCACCTGCCTGCTGATCTTCCCTCAGATAAGTCCGTGTTCACCACTGAGGGGAGGAAGCCCCACTTAGGCCCAGGCCTGCAGGTGACAGGGTATGTCTGGGCAAAGCTGCTGCTGACCCGGATTGCCTGGTGGCTTCTTGTCTACACAGAACTCATTCCAGCTAGCCACTGAGGGCACACTGGGCAAGTTAGCGGGGAGCTCTGGGTGGATACATGGGCCAGGGCTTCTTGCTCTGGGATGGCAAATGGATTGGGCCTATCTCCATGGGAGCATTTGGGAAAGCTGGGCTGAGCGGGCCCCCCTGTGTTGTGGTATCACATGCTTTTGTCTGCCTAGCTGCTTGGGGCTATTGGCCCAGGTGGCTGGAGTTTCCTCTAACTGTCTGGGCTCCCAGGCCTCTATGGGGAGACTGTTAGGGCTCTGGCAGCCTGCCAGGATCAGAGCTACAGGAAGTACTGCTCCTATTGCCCTGCCCAGACGGAAGCCACCTCCCACTGAGGTCAGCACAAGGGACCTCATGGGTAAATGGTGGACAGCAGGAAGTGACTTCTGTAGCTTAAGATATGGACATGAGATTCTGAGCATGTCAGGGTCTACCAGGCAGGGCAGATTCAACCCCCCTTCAGCAGCCCTTGCTCCTGAGACCCCCCCCCCCCCGAAACTGCTCAGGACTGGAGTTCCACGTTGGTGTAGGTCATGAGAGGCTTAGGTTTAGTTTCCCCTTTCCACCTAGGGTGAATAATGGGAGAGTAGGTGCTGGCTGTGTGGTCTCTAGACCTGTCAGTTCGTAGTGGGTGCCTGTTTCTTAAGTCGTCAGGTATTGTGGGGGGGTTAAGGCCAGTGCCCTACAGTGTTGGATGGGCAGTGGGGCAGGGGCTCTGTTGGGCTGATTAGTGGCTGGGCCCTGGATGGGTCTGGTTTTGAGTCTGTGGGTGTTTCGCTCCCCGGTCTGGCTGCCCGGGAGTGGATAGCTAAAGAGCTGTCTCAGGAAGCCTCTGATCTGAGGCGTACTCTAGGTGGCATGTCCTGCCTCGTTTGTTATCCTGATCCTAAGTCTCCTGTGTTTCCAGGGGTTGGCTCAACAAAACAATTGAGTAAATTGCTTCAGGGGGGAGGGGTACTTATCATGGGGTCAGTTCCCCAGTGAGCTGCCTATACCACTGGATGGTACTTAGTCCCTTGTCCTTCTGGAGGATGACCAGGACACCAGGACCGGGGCAACAGCAGGGCCTGCTTTGTTTCTTCGGAAGCTGGGAGCAGCTCTGCCAGGAGGGTGCCGCAAGGCCAGCAGCTGTGCACTCTGGACAGACAGCCCGCCAGGAAGGGCCTCCCACATGGCTGTTGGCACAGGGCCGTAGTGAAGTGACAGTGGCTGGTAGTGAACACTAAAGCCACAGGCTTGAGGCATTGTGCAGAGGGTTCGGGCTGTGGTTGGGAATGCAGGGAAGGAGTCAGCCTGGAGCTGACAGTCCATGCTTTCTTCCCAGCGGGGATCCGACGAGCTCTTCTCCACGTGTGTCAGCAACGGCCCCTTCATCATGAGCAGCTCGGCCTCAGCAGGTGAGTGAGTGTCTGGGTGCTACATCTACATGGCCTTTCCCAAGCAGGGAGTGCCTGTGCCTAGGGAGGGGCAGGGCGAGCCGGGTTGGGGGGTGGAGGACCTGGCCAGAGGCGGGGAAGAGGTTCACATGCAGCCTCCCGAATGCACACCTATCCCTTTTCAGCCAACGGAAATGATAGCAAGAAGTTCAAAGGTGATAACAGGAGCACAGGAGTTCCTTCCAGAGTCATCCATGTCCGAAAGCTACCTAGTGATGTCACTGAGGGCGAGGTCATCTCCCTGGGGCTACCCTTTGGGAAAGTTACCAACCTCCTTATGCTGAAGGGGAAGAACCAGGCCTTCATTGAAATGAGCACAGAGGAGGCTGCCAACACTATGGTTAACTACTACACATCGGTGGCGCCAGTGCTTCGTGGACAGCCCATCTACATCCAGTTCTCCAACCACAAGGAGCTCAAAACCGACAGCTCGCCCAACCAGGCAGTATGTCTGCAAGGCAGGTGGGTGGGTGGGTGGCCAGCCGGGCTCCCTGCCTCAGCCCTGGCTCACAACTCATGGTTCCTCCACAGCGTGCCCAGGCAGCCCTGCAGGCTGTGAACTCTGTACAGTCAGGAAACCTGGCCTTGGCAGCCTCTGCTGCTGCCGTGGATGCAGGAATGGCAATGGCAGGCCAGAGCCCAGTGCTCAGGATCATTGTGGAGAACCTTTTCTACCCAGTGACACTGGACGTGCTGCACCAGGTGGGTTGGGTGCACGCCCCGCCCCGCACCGGGTGGGTGGGTGGACCCCGCCTGCCCCAGCTAGAGCTCACACGTCCTCCCTTGCAGATCTTCTCTAAGTTTGGCACAGTCCTGAAGATCATCACGTTCACCAAGAACAACCAGTTCCAGGCGCTGCTGCAGTATGCTGACCCTGTGAGCGCCCAGCATGCCAAGCTGGTGAGTAGGACTTCTGTCGGGTGGGCAATCCTGTGACTGGCCCGCACTCACGCTTGTCTCCCTCCCCACAGTCCCTGGATGGCCAGAACATCTACAATGCCTGCTGCACACTGCGCATCGACTTCTCCAAGCTCACCAGTCTCAACGTCAAATACAACAACGACAAGAGCCGAGACTACACACGCCCTGACCTGCCCTCTGGAGACAGCCAGCCATCACTGGACCAGACCATGGCAGCAGCCTTTGGTAAGATGCTGTACTGAGAAACACCAAATGAAGGGGTGGGACAGGCCACTAGCTGTCAGGGCACCCTGGCACTGCACAGCCCAGTCACTCAGCAGTCCTGCCCGTGCCCGGCCCAGCCGTGAGGTGAGGTGCAGTGATTAGTGTCTGTTTGTTTCTAGGTGCGCCCGGCATAATGTCAGCCTCTCCGTATGCAGGAGCCGGGTTCCCTCCCACCTTTGCCATCCCTCAGGCCGCAGGTATTCACGCTCATCCTGACCCCGGCGCCTGCATGCCCACACGACCCCACAACTGCCCATAGACGATGCCAATGGCCCGAGTGTCAGGTCCCAGGCCCCCTTCTGGGGAGAGGGGAAGGGGCCTCCAGCGGCATCCACAGGCAGCTAGGGCAGGGTAGTCTCAGGCAGGGCTGGGCCAGGGGCCCTGTGCTGACCTCACCGACAAGCCTCTAATCATTCAGTCTTTGGTCTGGTTCCCTTCAAGCACCTCGGGCGAGGACAAGGACGCAGTGTCCCTAGTAGATTGAATTTAATGGCCTGGTAAGCAAGTGGCCTCCAGGGCTGAGGAGCATGGGCCTCTGCCTCCCTCCGCGTGCCGCCCGAGCATGCATGGAGGAATGAGTGGGCGCCGCATGCGTGCACAGCCAGGCATAGCTGTGGCAGGCCCTGCTTGCAGAGGGCCTGTGTCAACCAGAGCTTTTGTGCTGTTGGGCGCATGCAGTCTGATCACACCTGGACTGGCCGTGGAGTCAGGCAGTGTGTGTGGCCTCTTGGGCAGGCCATAGCCAGGCAACACCTCGTGGCTATGTGTGTGAGACCTGGCCCCTCCTGGTGTAGCCATCCAGGCTCACAACTGTACTGCCTTCCTTTGCAGGCCTCTCTGTTCCTAATGTCCATGGAGCCCTGGCACCCCTGGCCATACCCTCTGCTGCTGCTGCTGCTGCTGCAGCCGGCCGCATTGCCATTCCAGGGCTGGCAGGCGCCGGGAATTCCGTCCTTTTGGTCAGCAACTTGAACCCTGAGGTATGTGGGCATTGCTGTGCTCTGCCTGTACATGGAGTAGTGGTGGGGTGCTGGCTGACCACAAATTGGGATGGGGGAGCATACTGGATGGCAGGCAGGGTTTTTGGGTGTCCCAGGCACCATGGGTACAGTCGTGCCATCCCTCTGTCTGCTGCTGTTGGCCTCCGCTCCTTCCTAGTCGCTCTGAGGTTTTCTGTTTTCCTCTCAACTCCATTCGCTCCCTGGCCCTCAGTGCTCAGAGCCGCAGTGTTTTCTTTGCATACAGACAGTCGGAGTTAATTGGGGCACGGCAAGGAGGCCTGGGAGTGCCAGTTGGAAGGGAGATGGTGGCCCAGGCTGGTGCTGGCCAGGCCGTCTCTGGCTGGAGCTCTATAGAGCCCAGGTGGCCCGTGGGGCTCAGCGCGGCCTTTCCAGGAACAGGTCTGCACACGGTGCCTCAGGCTGCTCTCGGGCTCCTGTGGCTCCGTGCCAGCCCTGCTCATCCAGTTCACTCTAACTGTCCTGAGCTCTGTCCGCCACCTGGGAACTAACAGGTTCCACTCCTTGCCTCAGTCCTTAGTCTCAGCCGCAGTGCTGGCCCACAGTCCTCCGGCCTGCGTGCAGTGCTTCTCCTCGAATGTATGAACATGTGTGTCCGTTAGAGAGAGTAAAACAGAGAGTATGGGCGTGTGCATGTGGAACACTGCCTTGTTTTCCTATGTATTTACTGACCTGTGTTTTGCTACTTTTTTCTTTCCTCCCCTCCCCTCCCAATTTTTTTTCTTGCCTGATCCGGAATTTCTTTGCCAACTGACTGCACGGTTCTTCTGCTTCCTGTTGTTGCTTGAAACAAACAAAACATAAATCAATAAAAACAAAACTCCCCTCTCAAACCCGCTCTCCGGAAACCAACCTGCCCTTGAATATTAACATCCTGACAACTTCATCATCATGAACCTGCTCGCCTGCGGGGACTGTCTTCCTCGTGGACGATTGGCACTCGCCCCCTTGACCTCTCCCTCTCCCTGTCCCCTGCTGCCTTCCTCTGCTGTCTCTAAAGAGAGTCACACCCCAAAGCCTCTTTATTCTCTTCGGTATGTTATTCTCACTTTTATTACCTTGGTTTCGTTTAATTGGTTATTTTACACCCTGCTATGTACTATTGAGTTTGTGTTTGGCCTTCTGCCTCGGTCCGTGGTTTGCTTCCGGTTTGCGGATTGTACTGAGTAGACACGCATGGTTACCACCCTGCATGCTTCCAGAGCTAAGCGTGTCAGTAGCATGTGAACTTGGCTGTTCTGACAGCTGTCTGGAGTCTGAGACTGCCCGAGAGCAGTGTCTATTAGCAGGCCTTGGGCTGTGAGACACAGGCTCCCGGTGCCCTCTAAAGAAACCTGGCCCACCGGGAGCTGGGGACAAGACGGGTGGGTGGTGGGTTGGTGGGCGGGAGAGGTTAGGAGACCAGGCAGCTTAGAGACTCACTTGGGTTTGTTTCCAAGGCGTCTACGGTGATGTGCAGCGGGTGAAGATCCTGTTCAACAAGAAGGAGAACGCACTTGTGCAGATGGCAGACGGCAGCCAGGCCCAGCTGGGTGAGAACCACCATAGGGCCTGGGCTGGGGCTGGGGCTGGGGCTGGGTGCCAGTGGACCGAGCATCCCACTCACATGGCTCCCATCCTTTTTGTCCAGCCATGAGCCACCTGAACGGGCACAAGCTGCATGGGAAGTCAGTGCGCATCACCCTGTCAAAGCACCAGAGTGTGCAGCTGCCTCGTGAGGGGCAGGAGGACCAGGGCCTGACCAAGGACTATGGCAGCTCACCACTGCACCGCTTCAAGAAACCTGGCTCCAAGAACTTCCAGAACATCTTTCCTCCCTCAGCTACCCTGCACCTCTCCAACATCCCGTAAGTCAGCCAGAGGGTGGTTTATGTGTTATTGTTTGTGGGCCACAGAGGGCTCCTGATCTCCCCCATCCATCCCCATGTGAGCCCCAGCCAGATGCCTCCTGTCTCTCTAGGCCCTCTGTGTCAGAGGATGACCTCAAGAGCCTCTTCTCCAGCAATGGCGGTGTGGTCAAAGGCTTCAAGTTCTTCCAGTGAGTAAAGCCCTGCCTTTTCACCCTTCACCCTTCACCCTACCCAAACTGGCCGACGAGCTGACTACCCCAACTCCACCCCTGCAGGAAGGACCGCAAGATGGCACTGATCCAGATGGGCTCTGTGGAGGAGGCAGTGCAGGCACTAATTGAGCTGCACAACCATGACCTGGGCGAGAACCACCACCTGCGAGTGTCCTTTTCCAAGTCCACCATCTAGGTGCCTGTGGGCCTGCGAAAGCTTCCGCCATTCCAGAAAAGCCACTTTAAAAAGCAGCTGAAGTGACCTTACAGACCAGAGATTTTATTTTTTTAAAGAGAGATCAGTTTACCTGTTTTTAAAAAAATTAAATCTAGCCCACTTTGCCGTGGCAGGAAATGGCTTGGGCCACAGAGGCCCAGTCCCAGCAACCATGCCTTGAGGGGCTTAGGCGTGAGGCCACAGCGGTGCCCCGAACACAGCCGCTTTCTGTGCCTTACAAAACCAGCGTGCCTCGTGGCCGCACACCCACCCTCTAAGGCCACCAGTTGTCTCTAGACCTGCAGTGAGCCAGGCAGCCTATACTTAGGCTCCCCAATGCCGTGTAAGAGCTGGGGCCACTCCCCTACACCCTTATAATCAAGTGACATGATTCTCCCATGTCCCTGGCCAGCCCAGAGGGCCCAGGCCGTCCTCAGCTGCCGAGCCTTGTGTGACCTTTGTATTCTATTCCGTGGGGTCACAGACACCTGTGCCTAGCAATCTTTCCACTTGACCAAATACCCGAGTCTTTTCCATTTATATGCAAGAGATAGAGTTTTTAAGTAACTTTTTATAGCAGTGGTACAATTGTATGTGTGTACTCTAAGCTTCTCTGTCCCCTGCACTCCTTCCTTCCAGTGACCAACTTGCAGGTGGGCCCAGGCCAGGGCTGGAGAAGAAGCTCTGAGGCTTGTGGGTGTCCTACCTTCAAATTTTGGACCAAAGTTTTGTTTTCTGCCCGCCTCTGACTATGCCCAGTTGAGGGGCTAACCTCTAGGCCTTAATGTCCTTCCTGGACGCCCACCTCCATCCTAGCCTGTTTCTATGGGAGGGGTTCCCTGCACCTCAGTTCTGTGAAAGTCATGGAAGAGTGTAAATATTTATGATTTTATACCTGTGGGGCTGAGGCGGTGCAGCATTTTTTATGGTGACAGATGTATATTTTGGTAACGACTACAGGCTCAGTATTGTCCTGGGGCCAGCCCTGGCCACATCTACCCCAGCCCAGATGGTGTATTGGGGGGAGGGGGACTTTCCATTAAAGCAGTTTTATAACCTTTGCCTTCCCTGAGCCCTTCATTCTGAGCTGTAGGCCAGGCTGGGCCTGGAGTCAATAAACAACTGTGTCTTGCACTCTGCCTGTCATTGGGCAATGGGGGTGGTGGTGGACGGCTTTGCATACATGTGCCATGTATGGTGGGGTGCAGTAGCGGCGCAATCCACTTGAGCTAACCTGAAACAAGGTGGGCAAGGACCATCCAGACCACATAACGGTTACCATGAGCCTTTATTGGTGGGGCTGTAGTTACCCCCAGCCTGCCTTCTCCCCATCACAGCTTTGCCAGGCTTAGTCCTGGTACCTCCTGGCCTGCATCCTCCTGTAGTAGCTTTCTGCCTCTGCCTCCACTTCTCTCTCCCCCAGCGCCCCCACCTGGCGTCTCAGGGTGGATTCCCTGCTGCCTGCACCCAGGGCCCCTTCGCTTGCACCTGGTGGGGGCAGACCCTCCCCAGTGGCCAGGTTGACGGTGGCCACAGCCCCAAACCGGGGTTCCTCCTGGTCCACATCACTGACTGGAGACCCTGGGCCCATTCCAGGCTGTTTGCAGCTGCTTCTGAACCCACGTGCCAGGTCCCCCAGCTCATAGCCACCTTCCCCTTCCACCACTTTGGCCTTCCACTCCCAGGGTGTGCTGCCCGCAGACAGGTGCACCACCGGGTGGTGAGGTGCATGTGCATCAATTGTGACGATGCTGGCAGAGTCCCGGTCTGATGGGGACCTGTACTGGGAAGAGTCGGAGCTGGCACTGGAGGAGGAAGCTGTCTCAGCCTTGGGGCCCCCTGCTGCCTTGGACATGGCAATGACCTGTAGTAGCCTCGGTGGGTTGGCCACCCGTGGCTGTGGTGGAGCCACAGCCACTGGGCCCCCACCCTTCTCCACCATTGACAACCACTTGGCCCGCACTGATGCGCTGCTCTTGGGTGACAGGCCAGCTCCAGCCTGAACTACTTCCTCAGGGATGTGGATGAGGGGCTGGGGCCCAGGCCTTGGAGGCAGGATGACTCGGGGCCCGAGCCCTGGCCGAGCCTGGACAGTTGGGTAGAGTGAGGGTGGAACAGGCCCTTCCTCCTCCTCCTCCTCCTCTTCTTCCTCCTCTTCCTCTTCCTCCTCCTCTTCCTCTTCTTCCTCTGCCACCTGCTCTGCTGGGGCTCGCAGATGCGCAGGGCTAGCCTCATCAGGCAGCCCCAGGCCACGACCCTCCAGAGACTTTTGCTTCCACTCACTGATCAGCTGCCTGGAGCGCGAGGCATCAAGGGGCACGTGGATAGTCATGTGTCGCCGGGAAGGGTCATCCAGCGAGGGCGTGCTGACCCGGGGCAGTGTGTTGCTGAAGGTGACCATGCCCTCTTTGCCCATGGGGCTGCGTGGGGCCAGCAGGTCTACATCCACGCTGGCTCGCTTCAGGCTGCCAAGAGATGTCTTCTCTCTAGCCACAGGCCGAGGCACACCCTCTAACCTCCCGGGAGGGCCCAGCTCATCTGTGCTGACAGACTTATTCTGCTGATACATGGACTCATGGCCCCGCTGTGTCAGCGCTCGAAGGGCATCCTTGGCAGGAGCTGGGGTGGGCACCTTTTCTGCAGGTGGTGCCTGGAAGTTGCCCACCGCGTGGCAGGCCTAGGGATAATAAGGGCTAGCATGAGGCTGTTATCCAGCAGGAGAGAGTGCCTGCAGGCCACAGGGAGGCACCAGCACCCTCTGGCTGATGGAACTATGCAGAAGCAGTGACAGGATTCTCATTCCCTCAGACCCCTTGGATATTCTTGCCGCTCAGCCTCCCTGCTCCCTGCTACCATCAGTGGCCAGCCTCCTCCCTCAGACCTCTTAGCCAACAACCACCCTCACCAGGTAGGCAGCAATGCCAGCACCAATAAGGAAGCCGGCGTAGACGTCCACAGGGTGACTGCGGTACTGGGTGATCTGTGTGAGGCCACAGACGCCAGCGGCGATGGCGAAGGCGAACACAAGGATGGGTTTCAGCAGCTTTGTGGCGTCCGAGATAACGGAGTTGAAGTACATCTGGCCAACAGGTGGGCAGGGTCAGGTTTTAGCTACTGCACACAGGCGGACACGAGGTGCGGCACCGGGGGTCATCACTCACCGAAACGTAGACAGCAGCGAAGGCGGACAGAGTGGCGTGCTGGGACGGGAAGGTCTTCCTACAATAGGCACCCACCCTGTCAGGCCTACTGGTCTGGGGACAGTCGTTCCAGGCCTGAGTCTCCCCAACCAAAGCCCACTAGAGTAGGGGTTTGGGGTAATCCCAGTGCAGGGCTGGGGAGGTCCAGCTCACCGTGCTGACAGGATGGCATGAGTATCATGGCCAGAGCAGATGTCCTGTGTGATGTAAGGGTTCGCCTCACAGGAAGTGCCCAGCAGGGTGTAATTGGGTTTGCAGACGGTTAGGAAGAAAGGTGTGTGGTAGCCGGTGGCCAGCTGGATGACATCTGTCACCAGAGCCGTGGCACACAGGCCAAACACGTGTACACCTGAGGACGAGAAGGCCAGGCCAGGGGAAGGGAGCAGGGGGGAGAGGTGTTCCCCCCCCAAGCCTGTCTGCACCATGACCCCCCTCCCATGAATGGACTTCAAGGCAGGATCGGGGAGCCCTCAGCCACTCACCCACAAAGCGCACGGTGCGCCGGAGGAAGGAGTTGAAGTTGCAGCCACCAGCATTGATGCTGCCCTCTACACCCCCTGGACCCCGGCCCCAGAGCCTGGACTGCAGACAGTAGACCATGCCCTCGCCGACCATGATCTGCACCCCCAGGGAAAGGCAGGTCAGGCAAGGTCACAAAGAGGAACAAAAGCACCCAGGGCCCCGGTACAGGTTACTCACGGAGGCCGCGGGTGCAGCAAAGGCCAGGCTCAGCAACATGAGTAGTGGAATCAGTTCTTCATTTGTCTCCACGTAGGGCATGGACAGGGAGCGGTCGTGGCACTGAAAGCCCACCTTAGCCGGCTGGAACAGGTCAGTCAGCTCCAGGAAGTACAGAGACACAACAGAGGAAGCCACGATGGGTAGCTGGGGGTCAGACAGTAGCCTGGGTCACTGGCCATGCCACCACAGGCTTAGCACGGCCCACAGATGTACACAATTTCAGCAGCCTAGCAACCATCGCCAGGAAATGGCCCAGTCACACAAAGGCTTCCTCAACACCTACGTCCCCCTGGTGGATGAAGCGGAAACTTACAGGTTTCTTTGGGGAGTCAGTTGTGTTGCATGTTGCAGGGCAAACATGTAAAGAAACGTTTTCTTGAAATGGACACAGGTTAGTAAACAGTTTTACCGAGGCTCTGAGGTGCCCTTGAGGCAGGCGGCAGCTGGGCAGAACGGGCGCGTTGATTGTGCCCCCTCCATCCCCCCACACTCCACACACCCTGTTTGCCCCTGAGCCTGGGGAACTTGCAGCTTAAAGCCAGCCACCACCCCCACGGCAGCATGTACCCCAGCAACAAGAAGAAAGAAAAAGCTGTGGAGAGGGGTTGGGGATTTAGCTCAGTGGTAGAGCGCTTGCCTAGCAAGCACAAGGCCCTGGGTTCGGTCCCCAGCTCCGAAAAAAAGAAGAAGAAAAAAAAAAGCTGTGGAGAGAGGAGAGAGGACGTTTGCTGAAGACGACCTTAGAAGAGAGATGGGAAGAATACATAAGGGATTATGTTTCTCTGAGCACCATTCAGTCATGGAAGGAAGAGATGAAGAGCAAAGGCCAACATGATGGATACATCCCTAATGGCGGAGAAATGGCAGAGAAGGTCACGGGAGAAAGAACCTGCGGACCCGTGCCTGAGACAGGCAATAATGCAAGGGAAATCTTACAGTTTGGGCAATAGGAAAAGAGGCCCTTTATCTGGCCTTGTTTTCCAGTCCATTTTGAATCAAGAAAGACTCATTGAAGACTCCTTGAGAAGAGGCCGCTTTGAAGAAGACACACATAGTAAAAAAGGGTGGGCAAGAGTGTGAACTTCCTGTAGGCGAACAGACCGGAAGGGTGGGGGACGCGTGCCGTTGTATTGCACGTCTAACACTGACCTTCCTGGAGTCGACGCTGAGAACGGAGAAGGTATTTTAAATTTTATGCTGCTTAGGCTTAATTACGATTTTTTTGTCAATAAATAACTTTTCAAAAAAAGAAAAAAACGGTTTTACTAAGAAGACTCGTAAAGGAACGTTTCACTAAAACAGATACAGGTAAAAGGATGTTTTACGAAAACAAACACATAAAAGGACACATGAGAAAAGACTCTTCCCTAACGACACACATATGTTGATCCACCTTACATGTGTTGCTGAGCTGCGTTTCTCACTAAAACACACTAAAAGCCTAGAGTGGTGTCCTGATGCCTTCTTGTCGCTTCCTCGGACTGGGGCCAAAGGACAAAGTGATGTCGGCTGATACAGAGTCACATAGAGTTTTGCTAAGGAGGACTCACATAATAAGACAAGACACTTGGTGAGATAAGTCCTGTAGAAGACGTGGAACGTTTGGAGACCGTGTAGATACGATGCAGCAGACAAGGGGTCACGGACGGAGCTAATTCCACAACCCTTCTCGGTCTCACGTCTTCACTAATCTTCGTCTTTACCAATCTCTACCTGGTTTTTGGTTTTTTTGGTTTTTTTTTAAATATTTATTCTATGTGTATGAGTACACTGTTGCTGTCTTCAGACGCACCAGAAGAGGATATCAGATCTCATTACAGTTGGTTGTGAGCCACCGTGTGGGTGCTGGGAATTGAACTCAGGACCTTGGGAAGAGCAGTCAGTGCTCTTAACCACTGAGCCATCCCTCCAGCCCTAATCTCCACTTTGTTAAAAGAGACACAACAAAGAACTTATCCTGGTGTCCCTAATAGACCTGGTCCCTCCTACTGACTCATGTCACTTTGATTAAGGCCTGACTATTCCCACTATCTTGACACTACTGAACGAGACTAATATATCTAGAAAATGTTTACAAGTAGATCAGCTGTTGCTCCTGACCTATAAACTAAACTCCTTATTTCCTGACAACACAGACACGATTTATTCCAAAAACCCATTTCCAAACAGGTCTACCTCCCCTAAATCATAATAATCTTTCTTCTCCACTACCTCTAGTAGGTGATAAACTAAAAAAGAGCATAAAACGTTTAAAAAACATTTAAAGAACCATTCTTAAAATTGAGATAAAACCAGGCTGGAGAAATGGCTCAGTGGTTAAGAGCACTGGCTGCTGGGGATGGGGAGTTAGCTCAGTGGTAGAGCACTTGCCTAGCAAGCTTAAGGCCCTGGGTTTGGTCCTCAGCTCCGGGGGGAGGGCAGCCAGTGCTCTTCCCGAGGTCCTGAGTTCAAATCCCAGCAACCACATGGAGATCTGATGCCCTCTTCTGGTGTATCTGAAGACAGCTACAGTGTATTTATACTGTATACTGTAATAGATATCTTTAAAAAAATTTAAAACCATACACCCATCAATCTGTCCACCCATTTATCTACCTACCCTTCTACCATTTATCTATCCACCTATCCACTCATCCACCTATCCATCCATCCACCCATCCATCCACCCATCAATCATTCACTTGCCCATGCACTCACCAATTCAATGTCCATCCACTCATCCATCTTCCATCTGTCCCTCTATTCATCCATCCACCATACATGCACACATCACATACTTTCCATCCCTACATCTCTGTTCAGCCTCCCCAGGTTTCTGCTCATAGCCCCACCCCCTTACGGAGCTGTGCCTTAGTCCTGCTGGCCTTAGAGCAGCTTCCCTCGTGGCATTTCCGTGTCCCTTTCTCATCATCCATCCACTATACAGCTACAAATGGCACCCCGTATGTGGCCGGTGTGGAAGCCCCTCACTCATGCCTGAGTCCTGTCTATCCTGCAGGCATGTGTCCCCACTGCTCCAAGGGATGATGCCAGCATCACTGCTCCCTTCCAAAGGATAGGGAACCATGACTCCTGGAAGCAGGGACATTGGGGCTAGGCAGGGCACTGGCTGTCACTGAAGACACCTCGAAAAGGGGCCCAAGGGAGCTGTGTTAACGGCAAGGGCACATCCAACTTACTACACATTTCGTCTCCAGCTGGCCTCAGCCTCACTGAGCCACTGAGGATAACCCTGGACCGAGGACCCCGATGGATCCTCCTCTATCCACCTCTTGGAGGTGGCAGGTATGTATGGTCACCATCAGCTTAAGCCGTATTTATTGACCTCCTACTGTGCACAAGGTCCAAGTTGGGGTGACCACAGCTGCCTGGGGTCTGCCATGTGCCCCTAGGGAAGGAATAACAGTTGCTTTGTGGTGTGTGTTGGCACATAGCTGTAATCTCAACACGGGAGGCAGAGGCATGTGGATCTCTGTGAATTAGAGGCCACAGGTTCCAGGCCAGCCAGGGCTACAGAGTGAGACCCTTTGTCCAAAAAATTTTTAAAAAGATCTTTTTTTTTTTTTCCAAATTGTCTTGACTCGAAGGTGAGAGTTATTCCAGGAAACAGAAATTGCCAGCAATTCTGCAAGCAAGGTGTGGCCAGTGGCCAGGGTGGGCAGCCAGTGTGAGCCGCTGGAAAGGGTTGGCAGTGAAGGCCTGGACTTGGCCTTAAACTATCAAAGCCCACGCCTTCAATACCAGCACTCCAGAGGCAGGGCAGGAGGATCTCTGAGTTCAAGACCAGCCTGGTCTACAGAGCAAATTCCAGGACAGCCAGGGCCACACAGAAAAACCCTATCTTGCAAAAAAAAAAAAAAAAAAAAAGCCAAGGCCTGGAGGGAGATCACACAGCAGTTAAGAGATGGCTTAGCAGTTAAGAGCACTGACTGCTCTTCCAGAGGTCCTGAGTTCAAATCCCAGCAACCACATGGTGGCTCACAACCATCTATAATGAGATCTGATGCCCTCTTCTGGTGTGTCTGAAGCTACAGTGTACTCACATACATAAAATAAATAAATATATCTTAAAAAAAAAAAAGAGTTCTCTCTCTCTCTCTCTCTCTCTCTCTCTCTCTCTCTCTCTCATCTCTCTCTCCAATAATTTATTTTTATTTTATGTGCTTTCGTCTGCATTATGTTCACAGAATTATAGACAGTTGTGAGCTGCCACGTGGTTGCTGGGAACTGAACCTGGGTCCTCTGGAAGAGCAGTCCGTGCTCTTAAGGCTGAGTCATCTCTCCAGCCCCACTGCCCGCTTTTCCAAAGGAACTGGGTATGTTGATTCCCAGTACCCTCAGGGCACCTCACAACCTTCTGTAACTCTAGTTCCTGGGGCTCCAATGTCCTCTTCTGACCTCCATAGGTTCCTGCACGCATGTGGTGTTCATGGCTAACAGCCTAAACATGAAAAAGGATTAAGTAGCCAGGACCGGGCAGTGGTGATGTATGCCTTTCATTCCAGCGTTTGTCCCCTAGGACTATGTGCTGAGCCCCTGTTTCAGTCAGTGAATAACTCTCACTGGGGCTCTGTGGTAAAATGCTAGTTCAGCATGCAGAAACGTCAGCCCCAAGGAGGAAGAAGCAGGAGGACCGGGAGTTCAGGATGAGCTTTAGCTACAAAAAGAATTTGAAGGGACTGGAGATAAGATGGCTCAGCGGTTAAGAGCACTGACTGCTCCTCCAGAGGTCCTGAGTTCAAATCCCAGCACCCACATGATGGATCACAACCATCTGTAATGGAATCCGATGCCCTCTTCTGGTGTGTCTGGAGACAGCGACAGTGTACTCATATACATAAAGTAAATAAATCTTAAAAAATAAATAAAAAGAATTTGTGGCCAGCCTAGGTCCCTGCAGCTGTGGCGATCCATTATAATGCTGCCAACCTCATGTGTCGGAACCACGTGTGTCGGAATGTTCCGTTGGACACTTGTCTTTCTGTGTTCAGCAAGCTACTCCAAGAGATCCATCTGCCTCTGGCTCCTGAGTGCTGGGATCAAAGGCGTGCGCCATCACTGCCTGGGTCAATTACTACTCATCTTTACTTGTGCGTATGTGCACGCGTGCACGCATGTGTGCGTGTGTGCGTGTGCGTGTGCGTGTGTGTGCATGGAGAACAGAGGACAATGGTGGGAATCTATCTTTCCATTGTGCCAGGGGGTCCCAGGGAGCGAAGGTTTGTCTGCAGGAGCCTTTGCCAGAGCTGTCTTGTCAGCTCCTAAACGCCCTTCTCCATGTAAGAGTTTCCATTTATAGGCATCTGTTGGAGCCTCGATCCCAACAGAAGGGAACTAGCATCTGTACCGAAAATAAAGCAACAGCCGTGGGAAGAAGCCTTAGGTCCGCGCTCTGGTTAAGATCTGCTGCTCACACAGGGTGCCAGGTGCCAGTGTGGGCAAACAGAGCGGGGCGCGTGAAATGCTGCACTTCCCTCCGCCTGGAGTGGTGGCAGCACATGCCTGTCATCCCAGTCCTTGAGAGGCTGAGGCAGGAGAATGGCTCTGACTTCTAGATCAGCCCGAGTTGCTTAAGGAGAATCAGTCTCAGAAGAGACAAAACAGGGCTGGAGAGGTGGCTCGGTGCGTAAGTAACTGGCTGTTACTGTTGGCAGGGAATCAGTGCTCGCACGGCAGCTCGCGACTCTCTGTGACGCCAGTTCCAGGAGATCTGGCACGTCACACAGACATTTGTGCACCGAGATTAAGATAAAATACACAGAGCAATGAAAGAGCTGGTGATGCACACATTTAAACCCAGCACCTGGGAGGCAGATCTGAGATGGGTGGACCTCTGTGAGTTCAAGGCCAGCCTGGTCTACAGAGCAAGTTCCAGGACAGCCAGGGCTACACAGAGAAACCTTGTCTTGAAAACAAACAAGGGCTGGAGAGAGATGGCTCAGTGGTTTAGAGCACTGGCTGCTCCTCCAGAGGTCCTGAGTTCAATTCCTGGCAACTACATGGTGGCTCACAACCATCTGTAATGGGATCTGATGCCCTCTTCTGCTGTGTCTGAAGACACATATAATACTCACATATAATAAATAAATAAATAAATAATAAATCTTTTAAAAAAGAAAAAAAGAAAACAAACAAAAAACCAAAGAACAACAACCCAACCAAAAAGAAATTGAGAAAGGAGAAACATTAGTCTCCCCCCAGTGACTCTCCTAGGGCTCCTCAGCCTGCTCCTCCCCCTGGGGAACGACACAGGCTGGTCCAGGGGCTTTTCTCAGGGGCAGGTCTGTGTGATAACCTATAGTGTCTTGGTGTAGAGGATGGAGTGCTATACCGCAGGGAAAAGGGCCAGGGCACCTTGCGTGCATTGTCAAGTCCTCACTGGATAAAAAATCCTTGTCTTGGGCTGGCAAGATGGCTGAGGTGTTAGGTGCTGCCTGCTAAGAAGAACGGTTTGATCAAAATCACTGAACGCACATGGTAGAAGGGAAGGAAGAACTAACTCCTCAAAGTGACCTCTGACCTCCACAACTGAGCTATGGCAAGAATGTGTATGTGCACACACACATATATGAGCACACACACATACATGAGCGCACACACATAATGAGCACACACACATACATGAGCACACACACATACATGAGCACACACATAAAGACCACACACACATACATGAGCACACACACAATGAGCACACACACATACATGAGCACATACACGTACATGAGCGCACACACATACATGAGTGCATACACATACATGAGCACACACATACATGAGCACACACATACATGAGCTCATACACATACATGAGCACACACATACATGAGCTCATACACATACATGAGCGCATACACATACATGAGCACACACATACATGAGCACACACATACATGAGCACACACATACATGAGCGCATACAAATACATGAGCACACACATACATGAGCACACACACATACATGAGCACACACATCTATATGCTCCTGCACACACATTAAATAAATTTTTTAAAACCTTAAAAAAAAAATAAGAGGAAAACTTCCTCGGAGGTGAGAATGCTTGGTCTGCATGTGCCCATTCAAAGCCTCGGCACCACAAAGCAAGGTGGGCATAGTTGGGTGCACAGGAACTCGGGTATTGCAGGGCGAGGACACGTAGACGCTATCGAGCTTTTAGCCCAGTGGGAAAGCAATTGAGGAAGACACCCGACATCCACCCTACGTTCTGGCTCAACATATATATCAGTTGGGGTGAGCTTCTAAGCACTGACACCCAAGTTCAAAAGGGATCTTAGCCCTGTGTGGTGGTTTGTGCATGTCCCAGCATCCCAAAACCTGGGAGGCAGAGATGGGAGGGCTGCGAGACCCTGGCCTGGAATACATCTCAAACTGGAATCCAGTCTAGGCTACAGAGTGAAACCACAGATTGGGAGTTCTGGACCTGGCTCAGCGGTAGAGCTCCAACGTAGAAACCCCCCCCCCCAAAGGTTCTGGGGGCGTGGTCAGGGTAGAGCCCCTGCCTAAAATCTCCCAGTGAGGAACTGGGGGCTCGGCCAGGGTGGAGCCCCGCCCAGAATCTACCAGTAAAGGGAGGAGGCATGGGAAAGGTGAAGGCCGGCCTAGAATTCCTCAGTGGGCGTGGTCAGGGGTAGAGACCAGGTCTGATAAGGTCCAGGCCCTGGATTCTGTAGCCAGCACTTAACACATTAATGAAAATAATTTTTAATGAGTGAGAAAAAAATAGCTGTAAAGCAATTTCTGGAAGGATTTCAAAGGAGAGATTTCAAGAGTGACAGTGGGCCTGAGGGGCTGGACAGAGCCTTGGAGTGGGCTATTGTCACACACTTCAATGCCATCTTCGGACATATGCATTCTCCCTAATGCTCTGTAGCTCCCACCTGACCCGGGGCTTGTGGGGCTCGGCCTGGCTTGCAGCTTCTGCCATTCAAAGGAAAATGCAACCCTCCACACTTAGTATGCACCGAGTGAATGTATTTATTGTTTTCTATTTTTAGACGCACTCAGTTCTCCACCACAGCTGGCTAGATTCGCCAAGTGGTTGAGGAGCTCTGCTGGAGATTGGGCGGGGGGCACACAGCCACGCCATTAGAGAGAGTGCTTGAATTTAGACGCACCTAAGGTACTGCATAGGCAGGTACCCAGTACCCACCCTCACTAGATGGGGCTTGTTCGCCACTAATGCCCCAATTTCCAGCCCCTCCAGTTGAGCTTCTCACCCCTGTCCTTAAAAGAACACCCAGCATCCTAGCATTCTCCCACCCCCACCACGGTCTGTTCCCAGTCTAAAGGACCCATCTGAGGCTTTGCAACTCCTACTCGACCTGTAGAACCCTGCGCCTTGTACCCAGCCTCATCCCCATCCCAGCTCCAGGTGGTCTGGTTCCGCGGTGCGGGTTCCTGTCCCTGCAGCGTGGAGGGGACGGTTTTGGAAGCTCCCTGCCACGAAGATCTTTCTCTGCGACCCCCCACTCACCTCCACGAAATAAAAGCAAGGTAGGAGCGTCATGCTGTCCTTCGGCGTTTTATTCTTCTCCTTCTTAGCAATCATGGTGACGCTGGCGCTGTAGGCCGAGGTTGCAGGGGGACAAAGGCAGGCTGGAGACTAGTTGGTGCGCAGATGGAGTCTCCAGGTGGGGAGATAAGGGCTAGCCCTGGCTCCTGGTCAGAAGGCTCGGGGAAACTGAGGCTGAAGCAGAAGGGGGGAAACTTGGGGAAGGGAGATGCGGGAGCCCCCGCGCGCGCACGCGGCTCGCTCACCTGGCGGGAGCAGGGAGGGCGGAGTCCGCTGCAGAGAGAGGACACAAAGCCAGGGTCCCCGCGTGGGAGGGACGCGAGGCCCAGGCGCCGTGCGCGGCGCGCGGACTCTTTGTCTGCGCGCTCTGCAGACAGCTCGGCCCCGCCCCAACCCCGCCCCCGGCTCGGGCGCCTCCGCCTCCCACTCTGCGGGTCTCAGGGTCTCCGGCCCTGCGCGGGGATCGCAATCCGGGTCCCTTCCCGGCCCCTTGCGCGCGCCTTCTGTGCGCCCTGCGCGAGCACGGTTGGTCCCGGGGACCTGGAAGCTCGCGGCAGAGTCTGGGGAAGGCGAGATCCCGCGGCCCGCGCCCCCAGTTGCCTCCCTGCGTCTCACGGTCACCGATTCCTCGGTCCCCACGTCTTCCGTGCCTGCGGCTCGCTGGAGTCCGTTTCCATGGTGAGGTCCCTGGGCGCCTGAGCGAAAGGAGACAAAGACACAAGGGTGGAGGGGCTGTCCTCCACCTCCTCTCCCCCTTGTCCAGGTCCCACCTCTCCTCTGTCCAACCACCAAGCCCGCCTCACCCTACTGACCCTGGGCAGTAGGTGCCTTGAGGATAAAAGAGTGTGATGTGCACTTATGTAGCGCTTGCTGTTTGCAAGGGTTTCCCCTCTCCAGAGGCAGCCCTGTAAATGTAGCCACTGGTTGACCCCACCTCATCCTAGATGGGACAAACTGAGGCCCTAAGACGTTAGATAGGTATAGTCACTATCTGCTGAGCGCCTACTGTATACTAGACCCTTAACCAACACTTGTGACCCACTGGGAAGTGGGACTTAAGCTGACAGACCCTCGAACTCTCTCTGTTTGAAGCGGAGTGTAGTGGTACACAACTGACATCTCAGTATTCAAGACGCTGAGTCTGGGGGATTGCTGTAAGTTCCAGCCCAGCCTGGCCTACACAGTGAGACTCTGTCTTGAAATAATTAAAAGGAAGGTGGTGGGAGGCTAGAGAGATGGCACAGTCAGTAAAGGACTTGTGCTGCAGGCACGAGGACCTGAATTCAAATCCTTAGCATCCACATAAACAGCCAGCCATAGTGTCCTATCCTAACCTGGGTGTAGGAGGAGAACTCTCCAGCCACCATCTCACCTAAGCAGCAAGCACCAAGCCGGAGAAAGACCCTGTCCCCAAAACTTAAGGTAAAGCTAGGACTGGCAGCCACTTGTGAGATAGGTCAGCCTACACAGTGAGACCCTCTTTCAAAAAAAACAAAACAAGTGGACATTTGAAAGGATACATGAGGGCTGGAGAGACCCTCTTTCAAAAAAAACAAAACAAGTGGACATTTGAAAGGATACATGAGGGCTGGAGAGATGGCTCAGTGGTTAGAGCACTGACTGCTCTTCCAGAGGTCCTGAGTTCAAATCCCAGCATCCACATGATGGCTCACAACCATCTGTAATGAGGTCTGATGCCCTCTTCTGGTGTGTCTGAAGACAGTGACAGCGTACTTACAAATAATTTTTTTGAAAAAGGATACATGAGCATGCGGGCCACACATAAAAACACAAGGAAAGGGAAAATAGGCACAAGGTGCCATTCGAATGGGCATAGAGGGCTGCACTGTGAGTGGCTCCCATGCACCCACAAAAACAGAAATGTTTGGCGTGGTAGTTCAAGTCTGTGCTGTCTACTCCAGCATTCCAGGAGACGAGGCAGGATTGCTCTGAGTGCCAAGCTAGCCTGGGCTGCATAGTTTCAGCCTAGCCTAGGCTACAAAGTGGACATAGGACAGCCAGAGGCCAGCAATGCTACACAGTGAGTCTCTGTCTGGAAAAATAGATAAATACATAGATAAGGAATAAAGAATGTCCCAGGCGAATAGAGAGATGGCTTAGTGGGGTTAGAGCTATGGCTGCTCTTACAGAGCACTCAGGCTCAATTCCTGGCCCTCACATGGGTCTGGCTACACCATCTGTAACTCCGGCTGTAACGTATCAGATGCCCTCTTTTGTTCACAGCGTGCATCAGGCACACAGGACGTACAAGACACACTGGCAGGCGAAAGACTTACACATGAAATAAAATTAGTAAATCTAGGAAGAAATGATTTTTTTAAAGATTTATTTTATTTATTCCATGTATGTAAGTACACTGTTGCTGTCTTCAGACATACTTGAAGGGGACATCGGATCCCATTATGGATGGTTGTGAGCCACCATGTGGTTGCTGGGAATTGAACTCAGGACCTCTGGAAGAGCAGTCAGTGCTCTTAACTGCTGAGCCATCTCTCCAGCTCCGGAAGAAATGATTTTTAATGTTTCAGACTAGGTAGTGTAGCACAAACCTGTTATACCAGCTCAGGAAGCTGAGGCAGAAGGATTGCTGTGAACTGCAAGCCAGCCTGGACTGCAGAGTAAGACACTGCCTCAGAAGAACAACAATGGCAGATAGAGTAGGTCACCCGCCATCCTGTCCCTCAGGAAGCAGAGGCCAGAGGATTAGAAGTTCGGGGTAATCTTTGTCTACGTAGAGAGTTCTGGTGACAGTCGGGATGACAGAAAAACATGCACAGATGCCAGGCGCTGGTAGCACTGCCTTTAGTCCCAGCACTCAGGACACAGAGGCAAGTAAATTTCTGTACATTTGAGGCCAGCCTGGTCTACAAAGTGAGTTCCATGAGTTTCAGGCCAGCCTGGGCTACACAAGGAGACCCCGTCTCCCTGTCTCAAAAAATTAACAAATGACAGAGAAGACGGTCTCTCAGAGAAGAAATGGCAGACACAGTCCCAAGGAAAGGGGTGGACCAGTTCCCTGGGGAGCAGCTCTTGGCCACAGTTCCTGGGTCACAGGGCCCACCCAGGTAAGAACCACTTCAGCCATGACACTGTCTCAGCTTCATGGGACACAGAAACGTGGGCAAGGCCCAGGCCTTAGTCTCCCCTGTCAATAGAGTCAATAGAGGGGAAGCTTGTGTTAACCCCTGGGAATTCTAGTGTTGAAAGAAAGCTCCTAACTGGTGGTCCTGGGGAGAAGGAGGACACTGTGGCCTGCAGGGGACAAGTGGGGGGGGGTGGAGCACTTTGGGTCTTCCAGGGCAGGATCTCCATGTGGAGTTGGGGAAAGTGGACTCTTGCAGATGCAGGGCCTAGCTGAGGAGTCTGGGTATCAGTAGGGCACTGAAGAACCATGGGTAGGCTCAGAGTAAGGGCAGGAGGCTGAGTACGGTCTCTTGACACTCTTTGTTGTAATTCTGGAAGCCAAAAGGCTGAAACAGAATGGTCAACATTGGAAGTCCTAATCCCAGCACTCGGGAGGCAGGGGCAGGCAGATTTCTGAGGTCAAGGCCAGCCTGATCTACAGACTATGTTCCAGGAGAGCCAGGGCTAAACAGAGAAACCTGTCTCAAAAAAGCTAAAACGAGGGGTTGGGGATTTAGCTCAGTGGTGGAGCGCTTGCCTAGCAAGCGCAAGGCCCTGGGTCCGGGTCCCCAGCTCCGGAAAAAAAAAAAAAAAAAAAGCTAAAACAACAAACAACACCCCAATTAAGAGTTCAAGGTTATCCTCAGCTCCATAGGGAGTTTGAGGCCAACCCGAGCTACATTCGACCTTGTCTCAAAGTGGTCAGAAGAATAAATAGGTCTCAGAGGTTCACTTAGCCCTGACCAGGACATAACCCACATCATGATTCCTGAGCCTGGCCTGAGACGGAAGCAAATGCAGACGTCGGTGCGTTCTCCTTAAGAGCAGGGAAAGTTGGGGACTATAGCACCCATGGAACCCTGAGCTCTGCTGGGTTCTGGGGCTGAGGGTCCTGGTCTCAAGCAGGAAAGGGCCTGAGATGAGGGAGGCCACCGATGGTGTGATTGCTCTGAACCAACACCGAGTCCAGAGTCATCCAGCCGTTGCGTTGTGTAAGAAGTCGGGAACGGAGAGGCAAGTCCCGGAACCCGGTGGACCTCTGCCAGTGGGACTTCGTTTCAAAATGAAACCACACAACCTTCTCCCACCCCCTCTTTTTTTTTTTTCCAGCCCACCAGGTCTGTGGTTTCTTTCTCTTCCCGTGGTTTATTCTTTTAACTTAATTTAATGAATTTCCTTCTTTACATATGAGCCACAGAGATGGCTCAGTGGAGAAAGGGGCTTGCTGCCAAACCTGAGGGTCTCCGTTCACTCCTGGAGACTCCCATAGTGGAAGGAGACAACTGACTCTTGACAGTTATGCTCTGACCCACCATGCAGACACACATGCACACGCAGATACGTAAGTGAGTATAGGATTGAATGAATTAATTCTGTACTACTGGGATGGCATGGAACCCAGGGCCTTAGGCATACTAGGCAAGCACTCAACACTTAGCTATATTCCAGTGTTCTATGGGTTTAAACGGTTTTTATTTATTTATTTATTTATTTAGTCAGTTACTTTTGAGACAGGGTCTCTCTGTGTAGTCCTGGCTGTCCTGGAACTTGCTTTGGAGACCAGGTTGGTCTTGAACTCACAAAGATCTTTCTGCCTCTGCCTCCTGAGTGCTGGGATTAAATGTGTGCGTCACCACTGCTGTGCTAGACTGTTTTTTGTTGTTGTTGTTGTTGTTTGTTTTTAAAGATTTATTTATTCATTTATTATATATAAGTACACTGTAGCCATCTTCGGACACACCAGAAGAGGGCATCAGATCCCATTACAGATGGTTGTGAGCCACCATGTGGTTGCTGGGAATTGAACTCAGGACCTCTGGAAGAGCAGTCGGTGCTCTTAACCACTGAGCCATCTCTCCAGCCCCTACTGTTTTTATAATAAATGAATATATTCGCTCTATGATCCCAGTGCTTGGGAAGTGGAGGCAGGAGAATTGAGGTTAGTTCTGGGGTAGTTTGGAATTTAATACACGGGAGTGGATGGGGAGGAAGGGGGCCGGGAGACAGCTCAGTGGGTAAAGTGCGGAGGCAGAAGGAAGAGCTGGAGCTCTAGTCCCCAGAACCAGGTACACACCCCAGCGGAGGCAGCCTGCCTGTATTCCCAAGCATTTGAGTAAGGAGGCCCGGGCAAAGACAGGGACACCTCTCCCCCAACAAACTAGTTGACTGGAACCTTAGAGAGAGCCCCTGACTCAATACAAGGTGGACAGTCACCTGTGCCAACCTCAGACCTCTCTATGCCTGTGCAAAAATAAATGCACAAATAAATAAAGATAAAAATGTTAAATATATAAAGTAAAAAGAAACACATACACACATACACACACACACACAGAAAAAAAAAAAAAACAGTAAAGAGAAGAGAATAGGAGACTATCCCAGTATAGAAGTGCATACTTATCATCTGATCGTGCAGGAGGCTGAGGCAGAAGGAACAAGAGTTCAAGGTCACCCTTGGAAACATTGTGAGTTCAAGGCTAACCAGGGCTACATACACGTAACACTTTTTAAAATGAGCAAACACGGGGTTGGGGATTTAGCTCAGTGGTAGAGCGCTTGCCTAGCAAACGCAAGGCCCTGGGTTCAGTCCCCAGCTCCGACAAAAAGAAAAAAAAAATGAGCAAACACATACACGCACTGCACGCACGCACGCACACGCACGCACCCATGCACTACAATATTAGAGGAGAAATAATGAACTCCCAATGTAAAACCCAGGCGGGAAGTCAGCGATGGAGATCACAGCGCACTGTGGATCATAGCAGAGTGGGTGTTAAAGCGACTTGTCCCAAGACCGTCAGCATGTGCTGGGTGGCAGCGGGCTTCCTGTGACTCCAGAGAGACCGCTACATCCTGCCCCACTGCAAACATTCCTGGGCCTCCAAGCTGGAAGGAGGAAGTGGGACCCACAGCCCAGCCTTCAGCCACCGTTCAACGGCTCCCCACAGAGCTGGGTTATAAGAGGGGCCCAGCAAGCAGGAGGTCAGGAGCGTGGCCATGGCTGGAATCCGCCCATCCCCCAAAGGGATGCATCCCTTCCTGCTGCTTGCCCTGGTCTTTGGTGGTGAGTGGGGGGCCTGTCTGTCGACCAGCACCCTTCCAGAATAACTGGGAAAGTCAGGGCATCCTCTGGCTAAATGCTTGGGAGGGAAAGAGTGAGGAAGGGGAACCCTGGCATTGACTGGTTTCCTCTTTAAGGGGTCTTTTTCAGACGA